>NC_084548.2:75680000-75692500 GCF_033978685.3 Nerophis lumbriciformis
GTTGAAGGCAGTGCCATCAAGGCATGCCCTTAATATTGTTGTCCGGGTGAAAATCGGGAGAATGGTTGTTCCGGGAGTTTTTCGGGAGGGGCTTTGAAATTCGGGAGTCTCCCGGAAAAATCGGGAGGGTTGGCAAGTATGGTTCCGGTACCAAAATATTGGTATGGGGACAAGCCTAGAGTTTTATCAAATGAAGCAAGTCCAAATGTGTTCTGGGTATGAATCCGTGGAGGGGGCGTGGTCCACGCGTTCCTTGCGGGCAGTGTGTGCAGGAGCCGGCATTGTTGTCGGATGCTTGCTGCGAGGCCGGCAAGCGCGCCTACGAGAGCCCATAGGGGATCTTCCACCCCCGTCTCCGGTGGTCCAGCCAGGTTGTGTGCCAAATGTGACCGTCTCTCACTGTCATCCGGGTTCCATGGACCACCAAAGAGGGACATGACTGCGGCAGTTTGGTTGGTCGGTCAGGGAAGACACTATTTTACCTTGCAAGGCTTTATTTTTGTTTAGTGTGGACTCAGCTGTTTTCCACTTGACTCTGTGTGTGTGTGTGTGTGTGTGTGTGTGTGTGTGTGTGTCAACAACTCTTCATACGTGTCCTTGTGCAGCTTCCTGTGTCGAGTGGTGGCCGTGGATGACAACAAGCGAGTGGCGGTGTTCTCTCTGCCCGCCCACACCGAGCTCCAATTGTCCGCCGAGCGCGCCAACTTCTTCCTGGTAAACACGCCGACGCCGTCACGTGATTGGCCGCTTGATTTAGTGCCTCCCACTGTGAAGGTGTAGTAGTAGGGTGCTAGTGTTGTTGTTGTTGTGTGTTGTGGCGCAGCACAAGATCTACCTGGTGCCTCAAGACCACTTCTCCATGGAGTACGTGGACCCTCAGGTCCTCTGCATCAGCACCCACGGACAATTCTCGCAGGACAGGTACCGTCACGCACCTTCATGGCGTCGTCATGACATCACAGCCCCGCCCCCCCCTCCCCTCCCAGTTCCTCCTGCGTGCCCTCGCGCTTCCAGACGCCGTCCGACTCGCTGGTCCTGAAGGACGGCCAGCAGGAGCCCGTCTCGGCCGCCGCGCCCCCTCTGCCCCTCCCCCAGGGGGAGCACCCGGGCCGCGTGAGACTGGACTCGCTGCAGGTACCACAGAAGAAGAACCCCCGACTAGGCGTGTGCGTCGCTCACGCCTGTAACCCGCTCTTACCCAGAATGCAGCAGTGTACTCCACTCGTGTCCACACCCTCGGACGCTACGTCTTCATCCTGCACTACCAGCAGCCGCTCCACCCCACCTACCCGGTCCAGGTCTACGTCAACGGGGGGCGCATCTGGCAAGGTGGGCTGCGAGAGAGCGACTTCTTGACAAAAGCATTTATTGTTTTTATTGTGTTATTGTTTCAGGTCACGCCAACGCCTCCTTCTGTCCGCACGCACACGGCTGCCGACAGGTCCTGGTGGCGGAGAACCAGATCATCCTGGACGTGACCGATCACCAGCTCATCCTCACCGTGCAGGTTCCTGCCGGCAAAACACTGTTGCTGGTAAGTTGCCATGGCAACAATGTGACGAGGCAAATTGTACCGTTTGGTTAGTGTCCCTGAACTGATGACTAGGCACAGTACACGCTAGCGCAAAAGTTAGCCAGGCTACCAGGAAGTTAGCCAGGCTAGCAGGAAGCTAACCAGGCTAGCAGGAAGTTAGCCAGGCTAGCAGGAAGTTAACCAGGCTAGCAGGAAGTTAGCCAGGCTAGCAGGAAGTTAGCCAGGCTAGCAGGAAGTTAACCAGGCTACCAGGAAGTTAATCAGGCTAGCAGGAAGTTAGCCAGGCTAGCAGGAAGTTAGCCAGGCTAGCAGGAAGTTAACCAGGCTACCAGGAAGTTAATCAGGCTAGCAGGAAGTTAGCCAGGCTAGCAGGAAGTTAACCAGGCTACGAGGAAGTTAATCAGGCTACCAGGAAGTTAGCCAGGCTAGCAGGAAGTTAATCATGCTACCAGGAAGTTAGCCAGGCTAGCAGGAAGCTAACCAGGCTAGCAGGAAGTTAGCCAGGCTAGCAGGAAGTTAATCAGGCTAGCAGGAAGTTAGCCAGGCTAGCAGGAAGTTAGCCAGGCTAGCAGGAAGTTAACCAGGCTATGAGGAAGTTAATCAGGCTACCAGGGAGTTAGCCAGGCTAGCAGGAAGTTAATGAGGCTACCAGGAAGTTAGCCAGGCTACGAGGAAGTTAGCCAGGCTAGCAGGAAGTTAACCAGGCTACGACGAAGTTAATCAGGCTAGCAGGAAGTTAGCCAGGCTAGCAGGAAGTTAATCAGGCTACGAGGAAGTTAACCAGGCTACAAGGAAGTTAGCCAGGCTAGCAGGAAGTTAGCTAGGCTTGCAGGAAGTTAATCAGGCTAGCAGGAAGTTAACCAGGCTACCCGGAAGTTAGCCAGGCTAGCAGGAAGTTAACCAGGCTATGAGGAAGTTAATCAGGCTACCAGGAAGTTAGCCAGGCTACAAGGAAGTTAGCCAGGCTAGCAGAAAGTTAGCCAGGCTACCAGGAAGTTAGCCAGGCTAGCAGAAAGTTAGCCAGGCTACCAGGAAGTTAGCCAGGCTACCAGGAAGTTAGCCAGGCTACCAGGAAGTTAGCCAGGCTACCAGGAAGTTAGCCAGGCTACCAGGAAGTTAGCCAGGCTAGCAGGAAGTTAACCAGGCTACAAGAAAGTTAGCCAGGCTACAAAGAAGTTAGCCAGGCTACCAGGAAGTTAGCCAGGCTAGCAGGAAGTTAGCCAGGCTAGCAAGAAGTTAATCAGGCTACGAGGAAGTTAATCAGGCTACCAGGAAGTTAATCAGGCTACGAGGACGTTAATCAGGCTACCAGGAAGTTAGCCAGGCTAGCAGGAAGTTAATCAGGCTACCAGGAAGTTAGCCAGGCTAGCAGGAAGTTAATCAGGCTACCAGGAAGTTAGCCAGGCTAGCAGGAAGTTAACCAGGCTACAAGGAAGTTAGCCAGGCTAGCAGGAAGTTAATCAGGCTACCAGAAAGTTAGCCAGGCTATCACGAAGTTAACCAGGCTACCAGGAAGTTAGCCAGGCTACTAGGAAGTTAGCCAGGCTAGCAGGAAGTTAGCCAGGCTAGCAGGAAGTTAACCAGGCTACAAGGAAGTTAGCCAGGCTACTAGGAAGTTAGCCAGGCTAGCAGGAAGTTGACCAGGCTACGAGGAAGTTAATCAGGCTACCAGGAAGTTAGCCAGGCTAGCAGGAAGTTAATCAGGCTACCAGGAAGTTAGCCAGGCTTGCAGGAAGCTAGCCAGGCTAGCAGGAAGTTAGCCAGGCTAGCAGGAAGTTAATCAGGCTACCAGGAAGTTAGCCAGGCTAGCAGGACGTTAGCTAGGCTTGCAGGAAGCTAACCAGGCTAGCAGGAAGTTAGCCAGGCTACCAGGAAGTTAGCCAGGCTACCAGGAAGTTGGCCAGGCTAGCAAGAAGTTAACCAGGCTACAAGGAAGTTAGCCAGGCTACCAGGAAGTTAGCCAGGCTACCAGGAAGTTAGCCAGGCTAGCAGGAAGTTTTTTTAGGCTTGCAGGAAGCTAACCAGGCTAGCAGGAAGTTAGCCAGGCTAGCAGGAAGTTAGCCAGGCTAGCAGGAAGTTAGCCAGGCTACAAGGAAGTTAGCCAGGCTAGCAGGAAGTTAGCCAGGCTTGCAGGAAGTTAGCCAGGCTTGCAGGAAGTTAGCCAGGCTAGCAGGAAGTTTTTTTAGGCTTGCAGGAAGCTAACCAGGCTAGCAGGAAGTTAGCCAGGCTAGCAGGAAGTTAGCCAGGCTAGCAGGAAGTTAGCCAGGCTACAAGGAAGTTAGCCAGGCTAGCAGGAAGTTAGCCAGGCTTGCAGGAAGTTAGCCAGGCTTGCAGGAAGTTAGCCAGGCTAGCAAGAAGTTAATCAGGCTACGAGGAAGTTAATCAGGCTACCAGGAAGTTAATCAGGCTACGAGGACGTTAATCAGGCTACCAGGAAGTTAGCCAGGCTAGCAGGAAGTTAATCAGGCTACCAGGAAGTTAGCCAGGCTAGCAGGAAGTTAATCAGGCTACCAGGAAGTTAGCCAGGCTAGCAGGAAGTTAACCAGGCTACAAGGAAGTTAGCCAGGCTAGCAGGAAGTTAATCAGGCTACCAGAAAGTTAGCCAGGCTATCACGAAGTTAACCAGGCTACCAGGAAGTTAGCCAGGCTACTAGGAAGTTAGCCAGGCTAGCAGGAAGTTAGCCAGGCTAGCAGGAAGTTAACCAGGCTACAAGGAAGTTAGCCAGGCTACTAGGAAGTTAGCCAGGCTAGCAGGAAGTTGACCAGGCTACGAGGAAGTTAATCAGGCTACCAGGAAGTTAGCCAGGCTAGCAGGAAGTTAATCAGGCTACCAGGAAGTTAGCCAGGCTTGCAGGAAGCTAGCCAGGCTAGCAGGAAGTTAGCCAGGCTAGCAGGAAGTTAATCAGGCTACCAGGAAGTTAGCCAGGCTAGCAGGACGTTAGCTAGGCTTGCAGGAAGCTAACCAGGCTAGCAGGAAGTTAGCCAGGCTACCAGGAAGTTAGCCAGGCTACCAGGAAGTTGGCCAGGCTAGCAAGAAGTTAACCAGGCTACAAGGAAGTTAGCCAGGCTACCAGGAAGTTAGCCAGGCTACCAGGAAGTTAGCCAGGCTAGCAGGAAGTTTTTTTAGGCTTGCAGGAAGCTAACCAGGCTAGCAGGAAGTTAGCCAGGCTAGCAGGAAGTTAGCCAGGCTAGCAGGAAGTTAGCCAGGCTACAAGGAAGTTAGCCAGGCTAGCAGGAAGTTAGCCAGGCTTGCAGGAAGCTAACCAGGCTAGCAGGAAGTTAGCCAGGCTAGCAGGAAGTTAATCAGGCTACCAGGAAGTTAGCCAGGCTAGCAGGACGTTAGCTAGGCTTGCAGGAAGCTAACCAGGCTAGCAGGAAGTTAGCCAGGCTACCAGGAAGTTAGCCAGGCTACCAGGAAGTTGGCCAGGCTAGCAAGAAGTTAACCAGGCTACAAGGAAGTTAGCCAGGCTACCAGGAAGTTAGCCAGGCTACCAGGAAGTTAGCCAGGCTAGCAGGAAGTTTTTTTAGGCTTGCAGGAAGCTAACCAGGCTAGCAGGAAGTTAGCCAGGCTAGCAGGAAGTTAGCCAGGCTAGCAGGAAGTTAGCCAGGCTACAAGGAAGTTAGCCAGGCTAGCAGGAAGTTAGCCAGGCTTGCAGGAAGCTAACCAGGCTAGCAGGAAGTTAGCCAGGCTAGCAGGAAGTTAATCAGGCTACCAGGAAGTTAGCCAGGCTAGCAGGAAGTTAACCAGGCTACCAGGAAGTTAATCAGGCTAGCAGGAAGTTAGCCAGGCTACTAGAAAGTAAACCTTTGTCATCCTCACTTGACCCTTGCTGTGTCTGTCCAGGACTACGTGTTGGTGGTCCCAGAGTCCAGCTACACTTCCAGCTACCTGAGCGAGGAGCGGCTGGACAAATCTTACGACTTCATCACCAACTGTGGCCAAAACAGTTTCTTCATCAAGTTAGTAAATATAATGAATATATATGATAATAGTGTTTGATCAAGTTAGTAAATATATATGATAATAGTGTCTGATCAAGTTAGTAAATATAATAAATATATATGATAATAGTGTTTGATCATGTTAGTAAATATAATGAATATACAGGTAAAAGCCAGTAAATTAGAATATTTAGAAAAACTTGATTTATTTCAGTAATTGCATTCAAAAGGTGTAACTTGTACATTATATTTATTCATTGCACACAGACTGATGCATTCAAATGTTTATTTCATTTAATTTTGATGATTTGAAGTGGCAACAAATGAAAATCCAAAATTCCGTGTGTCACAAAATTAGAATATTACTTAAGGCTAATACAAAAAAGGGATTTTTAGAAATGTTGGCCAACTGAAAAGTATGAAAATGAAAAATATGAGCATGTACAATACTCAATACTTGGTTGGAGCTCCTTTTGCCTCAATTACTGCGTTAATGCGGCGTGGCATGGAGTCGATGAGTTTCTGGCACTGCTCAGGTGTTATGAGAGCCCAGGTTGCTCTGATAGTGGCCTTCAACTCTTCTGCGTTTTTGGGTCTGGCATTCTGCATCTTCCTTTTCACAATACCCCACAGATTTTCTATGGGGCTAAGGTCAGGGGAGTTGGCGGGCCAATTTAGAACAGAAATACCATGGTCCGTAAACCAGGCACGGGTAGATTTTGCGCTGTGTGCAGGCGCCAAGTCCTTGCTGGTAGACGGCTGCGTTGACCCTGGATCTCAGGAAACAGAGTGGACCGACACCAGCAGATGACATGGGACCCCAAACCATCACCCAACCATGCAAATTTTGCATTTCCTTTGGAAATCGAGGTCCCAGAGTCTGGAGGAAGACAGGAGAGGCACAGGATCCACGTTGCCTGAAGTCTAGTGTAAAGTTTCCACCATCAGTGATGGTTTGGGGTGCCATGTCATCTGCTGGTGTCGGTCCACTCTGTTTCCTGAGATCCAGGGTCAACGCAGCCGTCTACCAGCAAGTTTTAGAGCACTTCATGCTTCCTGCTGCTGACCTGCTCTATGGAGATGGAGATTTCAAGTTCCAACAGGACTTGGCGCAAAATCTACCCGTGCCTGGTTTACGGACCATGGTATTTCTGTTCTAAATTGGCCCGCCAACTCCCCTGACCTTAGCCCCATAGAAAATCTGTGGGGTATTGTGAAAAGGAAGATGCAGAATGCCAGACCCAAAAACGCAGAAGAGTTGAAGGCCACTATCAGAGCAACCTGGGCTCTCATAACACCTGAGCAGTGCCAGAAACTCATCGACTCCATGCCACGCCGCATTAACGCAGTAATTGAGGCAAAAGGAGCTCCAACCAAGTATTGAGTATTGTACATGCTCATATTTTTCATTTTCATACTTTTCAGTTGGCCAACATTTCTAAAAATCCCTTTTTTGTATTAGCCTTAAGTAATATTCTAATTTTGTGACACACGGAATTTTGGATTTTCATTTGTTGCCACTTCAAATCATCAAAATTAAATGAAATAAACATTTGAATGCATCAGTCTGTGTGCAATGAATAAATATAATGTACAAGTTACACCTTTTGAATGCAATTACTGAAATAAATCAAGTTTTTCAAAATATTCTAATTTACTGGCTTTTACCTGTATATGATAATAGTGTCTGATCAAGTTAGTAAATATAATAAATATATATGATAATAGTGTTTGATCAAGTTAGTAAATATAATAAATATATATGTTAATAGTGACTGATCATGTTAGTAAATATAATACATATATATGATAATAGTGTCTGATCAGGTTAGTAAATATAATTAATATATATGATAATAGTGTCTGATCAGGTTAGTAAATATAATAAATATATATGATAATAGTGTGTCGTGTACACTCACATTACTTTGTATGGTCATCTTTTTTTTAACTAAGTTACAATTAAATTAGGGCTGGCAAGTTCATTCATATGATTAATCACAGAAAATATGGTATTAATACACGCAGATTAATTACCCAATTTATTTGGAGCGAACATTACTTGTTTACCTGAAAGTGGGCGTGTCAGTGATCATCTTCATGCACACCACTTGCCTTCAAAATACACCTAAAACTGCTGCTAAGTTCCAATGTGTTAAACGTGCTCGTATTATCATTGAACACATTTAACTTGTTAACAAAAACCTCTCTTTCATCAATAAATCAATATAAATGATACGCTTTATTGCTTACATATGAACTCCAAGTGCCATCTCGTGGAATTGTCCAAAATGTTTTGGTGTCCTGGAGCATTCACTGGAACTAAGGAGCCAAGCCCAATTTCACACCATAATTCCTCCTCCACCAATGCAGTCGTAAATGTATAAGTCATGTCAATTACTAGCCTTCTCTCTTGATTTCTCTAAAAAAACAAAGTCTGGACCGTGCCGACTGACCTTGTGTGTCGCCCCCTACAGTCCCACCAGCGCCTCGCCGTTCTGCCTGAGCTCGGCCACGTCGCTGTCGGCGTTCTTCAACAACGGGGCGCTGCCGTGCGCCTGCCACCAGGTCGGCGCCGAGAGCGACGCCTGCGAGCCGTTTGGCGGCCAGTGCCGCTGCAGACCCCACGTGATCGGCCGGGACTGCTCCATGTGCGCCACGGGGTACTGGGGTTTCCCCCGCTGTAGACGTGAGTGTCCCATACCTCCTGTAACACAACCTTCTACCTGAGGGGGGCGATAGTGAGACACGTGTTGTGTTGTGTGCAGCGTGCAACTGCGGAGACCGGCTGTGTGAGCCTGTGTCAGGCGAGTGCATCTGTCCTCCCAGGACGCTACCACCCGAGTGCAACCGCTGCGAGCCTCACACCTTCGGCTGCCACCCGGTGGTCGGCTGTGAGGTGTGCAACTGCTCGCGGCCCGGGATCGTCACGCCCGACGTCAACTGCGACACCCTCAGCGGCCAGTGCAGGTCAGGGAGAAAAACATGTCTTTTATTTTGTTGTAGTCAGTAAGTTAATGGTATTCATAAAGTATAAATGACAAAGCTCGGTACAAAACATAGGTGAAGTAAAACAATTCCATTTAAAACAACATACAAAGGTGATTAAAAATTATAGTTAAAAGGTGCATCAACTATAAGAGATGTTTTCAAATGTTTCTTTAATAATAGATTTTATTTGTAGAAAGCACTTTACATTGAGTAAACAACCTCAAAGTGCTACAGTGTATAAAAAAATAAATTAAATAAAATAAAAATAAAATAAAAACTAGAACAGCCAAACAGCTAAAACTAGTATGCATATATCTAAAAAAAAGGCTTTTTAAAAAAAAAAAAAAGGGTTTTTAAGCCTTTTTTAAAAGCATCCACAGTCTGTGGTGCCCTCAGGTGGTCAGGGAGAGCGTTCCACAGACTGGGAGCGGCGGAGCAGAAAGCCCGGTCTCCCATTGTTCGTAGCTTTGTCCTCGGAGGTTGTTAGGAGGTTAGCCTATCCGGAGCGGAGGTGTGGTGTGGAGGATTTGGGGGTGAGTAGTTCTTTGAGATAGAGGGGGGGCTTTTCCATGGAGGCACTGGTGGGTTAGTAGGGAGACTTTGAATTCAATCCTGAGTGGAACAGGAAGCCAGTGAAGGGATTTGAGAGTGTCAACACAGTCAAGATCACAGAGGGACTGGTGCAAGTTGTTCCAGAGTCTGGGAGCTGTAGTATGGAATGCCAGGGTTTTAGAATGACTTTTTGGGGATCCTTGATAATAATAATAATAATAATAACTGGGATTTATATAGCGCTTTTCCAAGTACCCAAAGTCGCTTTACATGTAGAATCCATCATTCATTCACACCTGGTGGTGGTAAGCTACTTTCATAGCCACAGCTGCCCTGGGGTAGACTGACGGAAGCGTGGCTGCAATTTGTCATTCATCATTCAATTCACCGGTGTGAGTGGCACCGGGGGCAAAGGGTGAAGTCTCCCGCCCAAGGACACAACGGCAGCGATTTTTGGATGGTAAGAGGCGGGGAGCGAACCTGCAACCCTCAGGTTTCTGGCACAGTTGCTCTACCCACTACGCCATGCCGCCCCCGATCCTTAGAAGACCCTGGCCTGAAGACCAGATGAAATTAACGTGTGAATGATCATTTCCAGATCCAATTTTGACAGCAAATTTCTCACTGTAGAAATATTTCTGAATGTGGTAACAACAGTTTTTGGTCAATTGACGCCAGAGACGCCCCAAAGACTTGGACTGATCCAACACCAGCCCAAGGTTTCTGAGATGCACCCAGAGCACCAAGGGAGTTCTTCATCTTTTTATCGGGAGAAATGATCAGAGTTTCCCTTTTGTTAGAATTTATCTGGAGGAAATCTGAGGACAAGCAGTTTTTGATACAGGATAGACATTTTAAGAACTCAGATCAAAAGTGGAACTCTGAATCATTGAAGGAGCATAACAGTTGAATATCATCTGCATAGAAATGATGATCAACATTTTTAAAACTACTGATCAACCGAACCCTGGGCCACACCACATGACATCAGAACCTTGGACCACACCACATGACATCATTGAAAGTTCTTTCACTGATATAAGAAGTCAACCACTGGAGAACTGCACCATCTCAGATGTGAGGCGGTCTATCAGAATCCTGTGATCCACTGTATCAAAGGCAGATGTCAAATGGAGTAAAAACCAAACAGAGTCATCATCACGTCACTGGAAACTTTCAGAAGAGCAGTTTCTGTGGAGTGAAATAACCTGAAGCCAGATTGGTATTTATCAGACAAATCCTGCTCTTCTAAACATCAGGTTAGCTGCTTAGACTTAGACTTAGACAAACATTAATGATCCACAAGGGAAATTGTTACACACAGTAGCTCAGTTACAATGATGGAAAGTGTAAGGATGGAAAGGACAATGCCGGTGTAAAATAGACTAAAAATGTACCGTAGTAGCAATATAAAATACATGTAAAATTTGCAAAATATAAAAACACTTCAAACCCTCTTAAAATTATTTTATATCCCTCTTCAACCCGTCTTAAAGTTCTTTTAGGCCCCTCTTCAACCTCTCCTCAACCCCTCTTAAAATGATCTTAAATTATTTTTCAACCTCTCTTCAACCCCTCTTAAAATGATCTTAACCGCCTTTTCAACCTCTCTTCAACCACTCCTAAAATTCTCTTCAATACTTCTTCAACCTCTCTTCAACCCCTCTTAAAATTCTCTTGAATATTTCTTCAACCCCTCTTACAATTATCTTACACGCCTTTTCAACCTTTCTTCAACCCCTCTTAAAAATCTCTTAAATCCTTCTTGAACCTCACTTGAACCTCACTTCAACCCCTCTTAATAATATTTAAAATCCCTCTTCAACCCCTCTTAAAGTTATTTTAAACCCCTCTTCAAATTGTTCCACACAGTAGCTTGGTTAGAAAGGATGGAAAGTGTAAGGATGGAAAGGACAACGCAGGTGTAAAATAGACTAAACATGTACCGTAGTAGCAATATAAAATATAACATACATACATGTAAAATTTGCAAAATATAAAAACACTTCAAACCCTCTTAAAATTATTTTATATCCCTCTTCAACCCGTCTTAAAGTTCTTTTAGGCCCCTCTTCAACCTCTCCTCAACCCCTCTTAAAATGATCTTAAATTATTTTTCAACCTCTCTTCAACCCCTCTTAAAATTTTCTTAAACGCTTTTCAACCCCTCTTAAAATGATCTTAACCGCCTTTTCAACCTCTCTTCAACCACTCCTAAAATTCTCTTCAATACTTCTTCAACCTCTCTTAAAATTCTCTTGAATATTTCTTCAACCCCTCTTACAATTATCTTACACGCCTTTTCAACCTTTCTTCAACCCCTCTTAAAAATCTCTTAAATCCTTCTTCAACCTCACTTGAACCTCACTTCAACCCCTCTTAATAATATTTAAAATCCCTCTTCAACCCCTCTTAAAGTTATTTTAAACCCCTTTTCAAATTGTTCCACACAGTAGCTCGGTTACAAAGGATGGAAAGTGTAAGGATGGAAAGGACAACGCAGGTGTAAAATAGACTAAAAATGTACCGTAGTAGCAATATAAAATATAACATACATGTAAAATGTACATAATGTATTTATATTATTCACATGTAAAAAATACTTAACTGTTTATTGTCTATTGTGAGCGAACTGTGGTGCTGAATTCCCCCCAGGGATCAATAAAGTACTTTCTATTCTATTGTAAGCTAGGTCATGCGTTGTGTGTTTTGTACACACTTTGAAAGGATGAAGGAAACAAAGTGACTGTATTTATTTGTGTGTGTTTATGTTTTGGACCCGCCAGATGCAAAAACAACGTTGTGGGTCGCCAGTGTGACCGCTGTGCGTCCGGTTTCTATGGTTACCCCAACTGCCGGCCATGTGACTGCAACGAGGCGGGCACAGAGGAGCGAGTGTGCGACTCCTACACGGGGCAGTGTTTGTGCAAGGTCAGCGTTTTAGTGCACATGAGTTAAGACTATTTTGAAGGCAGTATTCAGGCCACAATCAGCTATATTTCCTCTGCAGGAGAACGTGCAAGGTTCTCGTTGTGACCGCTGTCGAGTGGGAACCTTCCACCTGGATCCCACCAACCCCAAAGGATGCACCAGCTGCTTCTGCTTTGGCGCCACTGACCGCTGTCGCAGCTCAGAAAAGAGACGAACTGAAGTAATCCCTCTTAAACAAGTCTTCAACCAGTCTCAAAACAGTCTTAAACAAGTCTTCAAACAGTCTTAAACCAGTCTTAAACAAGTCTTCAACCCATCTCAAACTTCTTTTTTGCCCTTCTTACACTTTTTTAACCAGTCTTGAACCTGTCTTTGTCCCTTCTTAAACTTCTCTTGAACCCCTCTTAAACCTTCCTTCAACAACCCTTAAACCAGTCTTAAACCTGTCTCAAAACAGTCTTAAACCATTCTAAAAACCTCTTCAAACCCTCTTAAATGCTCTAAAAAAACGTATCTTCCTCTCAAACCTGGCTTAAAACCTTCCTAAGCC
>NC_084548.2:75697500-75702500 GCF_033978685.3 Nerophis lumbriciformis
GTAGACCTAAGTATTCATTAAGTACCACCATAATGACATCATTAAATACAGTAGTGTAGTAGACCTAAGTATTCATTAAGTACCACCATAATGACAACATTAAATACAGTAGTGTAGTAGACCTAAGTATTCATTAAGTACCACCATAATGACAGCATTAAATACAGTAGTGTAGTAGACCTAAGTATTCATTAAGTACCACCATAATGACAACATTAAATACAGTAGTGTAGTAGACCTAAATATTCATTAAGTACCACCATAATGACAACATTAAATACAGTAGTGTAGTAGACCTAAGTATTCATTAAGTACCACCATAATGACAACATTAAATACAGTAGTGTAGTAGACCTAAGTATTCATTAAGTACCACCATAATGACAACATTAAATACAGTAGTGTAGTAGACCTAAGTATTCATTAAGTACCACCATAATGACAACATTAAATACAGTAGTGTAGTAGACCTAAGTATTCATTAAGTACCACCATAATGACAACATTAAATACAGTAGTGTAGTAGACCTAAGTATTCATTAAAAACAAGGCAGAGGTATATTTAATATTCTGAGTCACTGTAACATTACACACCGTTTGAACAGTAACACTGTGTTTAAATTTAGGAAAATAAAACACTGTACTTTTAATGAAGTGATTCTTTGGCGCACCACGAGTACCACAGTTTGAGAAAATCACAGATTTATTGTATTTATGGACTTAAAATACTGAATTTTGTTGTATTTAATGTTGTGGTGAAGTTGTTTTGAATACAATATTTGTATTAATATATATTATCTTTTAATTATACATAAAAAATATATGTATTATCCATTTTAATGTGTATTTGTTTAATTGTAATGAATAAAAACATATATATTACTTCAAGTTTTAGCAGTTGTATGTAATTATTCATCAAATGAAACACCACATAACATATTTACAGATTTATTCAGAATAAATGAAAAAGTTAAATAATGATTTAAACATATTTAACATTTAATAAAGGAAAATACATTTAGATATATCATAAATAAAAATGAATATACGAACATAGAAATTAAAAATATTCATTCTTTTTTATCATGTGATTTATTTATATTTTAAATGTTAAATAAAAAAAGAGATGTATATTTCCTAACATCATAAACATACCAAACATTAAGTAACATTTTAAATGTTAAATAAAAAAGAGATATATTTCCTAACATCATAAACATACCAAACATCAAGTAACGTTTGCTTTTGCAGGGAAGCTTCCGGCACGCTCAGACGGGGAACTCCGTGTCCCGGGAAGAACTGATGATGGTCCTGGTGGCCCTGGACTCTCTCCAGATCCGAGCGCTGCACTCTCAGTCGGCACACTCGGCCTCGCTGCGAGGTGCCGTGCTGGAAGGCGCCCAAAGCTTACCTGCCGGTCGCCATGCCAACAACGTGGAGATCTGCATGTGTCCCGCCAACTACCTGGGAGACTCCTGCCAGGTGAGGACCGGCCGCCATCTTTTCTAGTCCTGAATGGATTGTCACCTTCTTCGATCCACAGGAATGCGCTCCGGGTTACTACAGAGACACCATCGGCCTCTTCTTGGGCAAATGTCTGCCCTGCAACTGTAACGGACACTCTGACCTCTGTTCTCACGGCACTGGAGTCTGTGTGGTGAGTCGGGTGGGGTGCACGTTACGTCCATGGTGGAGGGTGTGTCAGTCCATGGTGGAGGGTGTGTCAGTCCATGGTGGAGGGTGTGTGAATCCATGATGGAGGGTGTGTCATGGATGGTGGAGGGTGTGTCAGTGGATGGTGGAGGGTGTGTCAGTGGATGGTGGAGGGTGTGTCAGTCCATAGTGGAGGGTGTGTCAGTGGATGGTGGAGGGTGTGTCAGTGGATGGTGGAGGGTGTGTCAGTGGATGGTGGAGGGTGTGTCAGTGGAGGGTGTGTCAGTGGATGGTGGAGGGTGTGTCAGTGGATGGTGGAGGGTGTGTCAGTCCATAGTGGAGGGTGTGTCAGTCCATGGTGGAGGGTGTGTCAGTGGATGGTGGAGGGTGTGTCAGTGGATGGTGGAGGGTGTGTCAGTGGATGGTGGAGGGTGTGTGAGTTGATAGTGGAGGGTGTGTCAGTGGATGGTGGAGGGTGTGTCACTGGATGGTGGAGGGTGTGTCAGTGGATGGCGGAGGGTGTGTGAGTCGATTGTGGAGGGTGTCAGTGGATGGTGGAGGGTGTGTCACTGGATGAGGGAGGGTGTGTCAGTGGATGGTGGAGGTTGTGTCACTGGATGGTGGAGGGTGTGTCAGTGGATGGGGGAGGGTGTGTCAGTGGATGGTGTGTCAGTGGATGGTGGAGTGTGTGTCAGTGGATGGTTGAGGGTGTGTCAGTGGATGGTGGAGGGTGTGTCAGTGGATGGTGGAGGGTGTGTCAGAGGATGGTGTGTCAGTGGATAGTGGAGGGTGTGTCAGTAGATGGTGGATGGTGTGTCAGTGGATGGTGGAGGGTGTGTCAGTGGATGGCGGAGGGTGTGTCAGTGGATGGTGGAGGGTGTGTCAGTGGATGGTGGAGGGTGTGTCAGTGGATGGTGTGTCAGTGGATGGTGGATGGTGTGTTAGTGGATGGTGGATGGTGTGTTAGTGGATGGCGGAGGGTGTGTCAGTGGATGGGGGAGGGTGTGTCAGTGGATGGTGGAGGGTGTGTCAGTGGATGGTGGAGGGTGTGTCAGTGGATGGTGGAGGGTGTGTCAGTGGATGGTGTGTCAGTGGATGGTGGATGGTGTGTCAGTGGATGGTGGATGGTGTGTTAGTGGATGGTGGATGGTGTGTCAGTGGATGGCGGAGGGTGTGTCAGTGGATGGTGGAGGGTGTGTCAGTGGATGGTGGAGGGTGTGTCAGTGGATGGTGTGTCAGTGGATGGTGGATGGTGTGTTAGTGGATGGTGGATGGTGTGTTAGTGGATGGCGGAGGGTGTGTCAGTGGATGGTGGATGGTGTGTTAGTGGATGGCGGAGGGTGTGTCAGTGGATGGGGGAGGGTGTGTCAGTGGATGGTGGAGGGTGTGTCAGTGGATGGTGTGTCAGTGGATGGTGTGTTAGTGGATGGTGGAGGGTGTGTCAGTGGATGGTGGAGGGTGTGTCAGTGGATGGTGGAGGGTGTGTCACTGGATGGTGGAGGGTGTGTCACTGGATGGTGGAGGGTGTGTCAGTGGATGGCGGAGGGTGTGTCAGTGGATGGTGGAGGGTGTGTCAGTGGATGGTGGAGGGTGTGTCAGTGGATGGTGTGTCAGTGGATGGTGGAGGGTGTGTCAGTGGATGGTGTGTCAGTGGATGGTGGAGTGTGTGTCAGTGGATGGTTGAGGGTGTGTCAGTGGATGGTGGAGGGTGTGTCAGTGGATGGTGGAGGGTGTGTCAGAGGATGGTGTGTCAGTGGATAGTGGAGGGTGTGTCAGTAGATGGTGGATGGTGTGTCAGTGGATGGTGGAGGGTGTGTCAGTGGATGGTGGAGGGTGTGTCAGTGGATGGTGGAGGGTGTGTCAGTGGATGGTGTGTCAGTGGATGGTGGATGGTGTGTTAGTGGATGGTGGATGGTGTGTCAGTGGATGGTGGAGGGTGTGTCAGTGGATGGTGGAGGGTGTGTCAGTGGATGGTGTGTCAGTGGATGGTGGATGGTGTGTTAGTGGATGGTGGATGGTGTGTCAGTGGATGGCGGAGGGTGTGTCAGTGGATGGCGGAGGGTGTGTCAGTGGATGGTGTGTCAGTGGATGGTGGAGGGTGTGTCAGTGGATGGTGTGTCAGTGGATGGTGGATGGTGTGTTAGTGGATGGTGGATGGTGTGTTAGTGGATGGCGGAGGGTGTGTCAGTGGATGGTGGATGGTGTGTTAGTGGATGGCGGAGGGTGTGTCAGTGGATGGGGGAGGGTGTGTCAGTGGATGGTGGAGGGTGTGTCAGTGGATGGTGTGTCAGTGGATGGTGTGTTAGTGGATGGTGGAGGGTGTGTCAGTGGATGGTGTGTCAGTGGATGGTGGAGGGTGTGTCAGTGGATGGTGGAGGGTGTGTCACTGGATGGTGGAGGGTGTGTCACTGGATGGTGGAGGGTGTGTCAGTGGATGGCGGAGGGTGTGTCAGTGGATGGTGGAGGGTGTGTCAGTGGATGGTGGAGGGTGTGTCAGTGGATGGTGTGTCAGTGGATGGTGGAGGGTGTGTCAGTGGATGGTTGAGGGTGTGTCAGTGGATGGTGGAGGGTGTGTCAGTGGATGGTGGAGGGTGTGTCAGAGGATGGTGTGTCAGTGGATAGTGGAGGGTGTGTCAGTAGATGGTGGATGGTGTGTCAGTGGATGGTGGAGGGTGTGTCAGTGGATGGTGGAGGGTGTGTCAGTGGATGGTGGAGGGTGTGTCAGTGGATGGTGTGTCAGTGGATGGTGGATGGTGTGTTAGTGGATGGTGGATGGTGTGTCAGTGGATGGTGGATGGTGTGTTAGTGGATGGCGGAGGGTGTGTCAGTGGATGGCGGAGGGTGTGTCAGGGCACCCCTGCTCCAAGCCAATAAGGAGCCAAAAGAAAGTCACATGACAGGAAGTAAAACTTGTGTGTCCATCAGAGCTGCCAACACAACACTGCTGGTGACCACTGTGAGAAGTGCCAAGGTGGTTTCCTAGGCAACAACAGCGTGGACGGCCAGGCGTGTTCCAGCTGTCCTTGTCCACTCAGAGTCCCTTCCAACAAGTCCGTACTTCCTTCATCTTCTCTTCGCCCCGCCTCTTCCACCTGCTGCTAACCCCGCCTCTTCCACCTGCTGCTAACCCCGCCTCTTCCACCTGCTGCTAACCCCGCCTCTTCCACCTGCTGCTAACCCCGCCTCTTCCACCTGCTACTAACCTTGCCTCTTCCACCTGCTGCTAACCCCGCCTCTTCCACCTGCTACTAACCTTGCCTCTTCCACCTGCTGCTAACCCCGCCCCCTTCCTTCATTGTGCCACAGTTTTGCAGACGGGTGCGTGCAGAAGAATGAGCGCCTGCAGT
>NC_084548.2:76007500-76087500 GCF_033978685.3 Nerophis lumbriciformis
CCTTTTAATAATTATCGTTTATATTTTTTTTACATTTCAAAATATTTTTATTATTATTTTCATATGTGTATTTAAATAATTATTGCTATAATTAAGGATGTTCTCACTCATTCATGTCTTTGTATTCTCAGGAGAATATAATTACAGCTATGATGATTATTGTATTTAATTATACTTTTTGTCAATTTAAAAAAAAAAAATTGTATTCATTTAGAAATATTTGTATTTGGGGGAAAAAATTATACTATGGTTAAAATGATGATAATTACTATATTTAAGCATATTTATTTAAAAGTAAAACATATTTGTAAAATGTATTATTATTATTACTATTATTTCCAATAATTCAAATATTTTAAAATAGCACTTTAATTTATTTTGCTAGAATTATGGTTGTCATAATTGATATGTTGAAATATTTTGTAAGAAAAAAAGGAATATTCTTTTATTTGTTCTGATTTGTACAAAAAATATTTGTTGATATTATGATTACAATTATGCATATTATATTTTCACATATTTTAAGGTTAACAATATTTGTAATATTCTTTTAAATATTTCCAAAACGTTTAATACATGTAATTAAAAAAAAAAAAAAAAGATATAGTTATGGTTATCATAATAAAAATGTTTGGATATTTTTGAAAGAAAAGTGTATTATATTTGTATTAATTTGTACAAAAATATTTGTCTGTTATTTTTCATTTTTTTCCGAATATAACTATGGTTATCATAATTAACATTATAAAATATTTAGAAAGAACATTTATGAATTTTGAAATGTTTGTATCAATTTGTACAAAAATATTTGTCGATGTCATGATTCATATTTGTTTTAACATTAACAATATTCATGAAATGATCCCAATAAATTAGAAAATTATTTGAATATTCTTTGAAAAAAAAGTGGTGTGTTTTATTATAATTATGGTTCTAACAATTAATATAAATACACTTTTTATTTCAAAATATGAGTGATAATTTGTAACATTTTAAGTTAAATCAAAAATAGTTTGTAGTGCTATTATAATTACAAATTCCATTTTAATCACTGTTGTCATATTTATATAGGACAACTTTTTTTTTTGACTCCAATACATATTTTCACCTTTTAATAATTATCATTTCAAAATATTTGTATGATTATTTTCATATGTGTATTTAAATAATGATTGCTATAATTAAGGATGTTCTCACTCATTCATGTCTTTGTATTCTCAGGAGAATATAATTACAGCTATGATGATTATTTATTATATTTAATTATATTTTTGTCAATTTAGAAAAAAATAATTGTATTCATTTGGAAATATTTGTATTTGGGGGAAAATGATACTATGGTTAAAATTATGATAATTACTATATTTAAGCATATTTATTTAAAAGTAAAACATATTTGTAAAATTTATTATTATTATTACTATTATTTCCAATAATACAAATATTTTAAAATAGCACTTTAATTTGTTTTGCTAGAATTATGGTTACCATAATTAATATGTTGAAATATTTTGTAAGAAAAAAAGGAATATTCTTTTATTTGTTCTGATTTGTACAAAAAATATTTGTTGATATTATGATTACAATTATGCATATTATATTTTCACATATTTTAAGGTTAACAATATTTGTAATATTTTTAAATATTTCCAAAACGTTTGATACATGTAATAAAAAAAAAGAAAAAGATTTGAATACTTTTGAAAGAAAAGTGTATTATATTTGTATTAATTTGTACAAAAATACTTGTCTGTTATTTTTCATTTTTTTCGAATATAACTATGGTTATCATAATTAATATCATACAAATATTTAGAAAGAACATTTATGAATTTTGAAATGTTTGTATCAATTTGTACAAAAATATTTGTCGATGTCATGATTACAATATTGAATATTATAGCTACACATATTTATTCTAACATTAACAATATTCATTGAAATTATCCCAATAAATTAGAAAATTATTTGAATATTCTTTGAAAAAAAAGTGGTGTGTTTTATTATAATTATGGTTATAACAATTAATATAAATACACTTTTTATTTCAAAATATGAGTGATAATTTGTAACATTTTAAGTTAAATCAAAAATAGTTTGTGTTGCTATTATAATTACAAATTCCATTTTAATCACTATTGTCATATTTATATATGGTTATTTAAAAAAAAATCAACATACTGTATGTGTATTCAATTTTTAAATGTTTTATATTTTATGTAATTATTTATCATGTTTGGACTATTATTATTCTAATAAATGAATACATATAAGTAATTTTAACATTGTCACATATTTGAATTAACTAAGAAAAATGGAATAAAAGCAAATCTTATTACTATTATGACTAAAATTAAATGATGATTCATATGATTATGTTATTCACATATCTTTTGAAAAATGTCTAAATATGTGTATACATTCTAAAATACTTGTAATGATAAAACATTTTTAAGTAGTTTTAATTTGATTATCATCATTAGCTTTCATGGCTGAAAAGACCAAAATGAAAACAGACAAGATAGTTATTATCAAGCATTCATTTTAGATATGGTTATTTAAAATATGTGTATTTATTTTTTTCATGTTTAATATTTTATGTAATTATTGATCATGTTTGGACTATTATTATCATTCTAATAAATACATATCATAACAATAATTTTAAAATTGTCACATATTATATAAATCTTATTACTATGACTAAGATTAAATGATGATTCATGGTTGTTGTATTTACTAAGATACTGTAAATATACAGTATCTTTTGAAAAATGTCTAAATATGTGTATACATTCTAAAATACTTGTAATGATAAAACATTTTTAACTAGTTTTCAATATACAGGTAAAAGCCAGTAAATTAGAATATTTTGAAAAACTTGATTTATTTCAGTAATTGCATTCAAAAGGTGTAACTTGTACATTATATTTATTCATTGCACACAGACTGATGCATTCAAATGTTTATTTCATTTAATTTTGATGATTTGAAGTGGCAACAAATGAAAATCCAAAATTCCGTGTGTCACAAAATTAGAATATTACTTAAGGCTAATACAAAAAAGGGATTTTTAGGCCAACTGAAAAGTATGAAAATGAAAAATATGAGCATGTACAATACTCAATACTTGGTTGGAGCTCCTTTTGCCTCAATTACTGCGTTAATGCGGCGTGGCATGGAGTCGATGAGTTTCTGGCACTGCTCAGGTGTTATGAGAGCCCAGGTTGCTCTGATAGTGGCCTTCAACTCTTCTGCGTTTTTGGGTCTGGCATTCTGCATCTTCCTTTTCACAATACCCCACAGATTTTCTATGGGGCTAAGGTCAGGGGAGTTGGCGGGCCAATTTAGAAGAGAAATACCATGGTCCGTAAACCAGGCACGGGTAGATTTTGCGCTGTGTGCAGGCGCCAAGTCCTGTTGGAACTTGAAATCTCCATCTCCATAGAGCAGGTCAGCAGCAGGAAGCATGAAGTGCTCTAAAACTTGCTGGTAGACGGCTGCGTTGACCCTGGATCTCAGGAAACAGAGTGGACCGACACCAGCAGATGACATGGCACCCCAAACCATCACTGATGGTGGAAACTTTACACTAGACTTCAGGCAACGTGGATCCTGTGCCTCTCCTGTCTTCCTCCAGACTCTGGGACCTCGATTTCCAAAGGAAATGCAAAATTTGCATGGTTGGGTGATGGTTTGGGGTGCCATGTCATCTGCTGGTGTCGGTCCACTCTGTTTCCTGAGATCCAGGGTCAACGCAGCCGTCTACCAGCAAGTTTTAGAGCACTTCATGCTTCCTGCTGCTGACCTGCTCTATGGAGATGGAGATTTCAAGTTCCAACAGGACTTGGCGCCTGCACACAGCGCAAAATCTACCCGTGCCTGGTTTACGGACCATGGTATTTCTGTTCTAAATTGGCCCGCCAACTCCCCTGACCTTAGCCCCATAGAAAATCTGTGGGGTATTGTGAAAAGGAAGATGCAGAATGCCAGACCCAAAAACGCAGAAGAGTTGAAGGCCACTATCAGAGCAACCTGGGCTCTCATAACACCTGAGCAGTGCCAGAAACTCATCGACTCCATGCCATGCCGCATTAACGCAGTAATTGAGGCAAAAGGAGCTCCAACCAAGTATTGAGTATTGTACATGCTCATATTTTTCATTTTCATACTTTTCAGTTGGCCAACATTTCTAAAAATCCCTTTTTTGTATTAGCCTTAAGTAATATTCTAATTTTGTGACACACGGAATTTTGGATTTTCATTTGTTGCCACTTCAAATCATCAAAATTAAATGAAATAAACATTTGAATGCATCAGTCTGTGTGCAATGAATAAATATAATGTACAAGTTACACCTTTTGAATGCAATTACTGAAATAAATCAAGTTTTTCAAAATATTCTAATTTACTGGCTTTTACCTGTATTATCATCGTTAGCTTTCATGGCTGAAAAGACCAAAATGAAAACAATAATTTTTTTATTAAGCATTCATTTTAGATATGGTTATTTAAAATATGTGTATTTATTTTATGTAATTATTGATCATGTTTGGACTATTATTATCATTCTAATAAATAAATACATTTATTTCCAATCATAAAAAATAATTTTAAAATGGTCACAAATCTTATTACTATTATGACTAATATTAAATGATGATTCATGGCTGTGGTATTTACTAAGATACTGTAAATATACAGTATCTTAAGAAAAATGTCTAAGTATGTGTATACATTTTAAAATTCTTGGAATGATTTAAGCATGTATTTTATGATTATTATTAGCTTTCATGGCTGAAAAGACACAAGTGACAACAGACAAGCTCCTCCTACTGGAAAGAAAACCAGCGAACAAGCAAGGAAAAAGGAAAAAAGGAGCCAAGAAGAAGTAAGTCTGACCAGGATAGGGGACTCCTCCGTAGGTGACCAGCTCATAGAGCAGGACACCAAAGGACCAAACGTCGGACTTGATGGTGAAGAGTTTGCTGCTGATGGCCTCAGGTGCGCTCCACTTGTAGGGGATGGCCTTCTGGTAGGCCAGGTAGATGGGCTCCTGCAACAACACGCTCACGTCACCTCGGGCGGACCCAGCAAGCAGACGGGCGCCCACCTTGATGACTTGGGTCAGGCCAAAGTCGGCCACCTTGCAGATGTAGTTTTCTCCCACCAGAACGTTCCGGGCCGCCAAGTCTCTGTGGACCATTTCCAGCTCCTCCAGGTAGGCCATGCCTTCAGCCACCTGGGCCGCCATGTCCACCAGGGACATGTTGTCCAGCTGCTTGCCCTCAGGACCTGCACGTCAAAGCCAAAGACAAAAATCCGCGACTGGTTATCTGGTTCTGTCCTTTCCACGTGCGGACAGAGGAAGTGCAGCTCCACGCCAGCCAATCGCAGCGCAGGAAGGCGGGCGTCTTACTTCTGAGGAGGTCCTGCAGACTTCCTTTCTCCATCAGCTCGGTGACGATGTAGTACGGCGTGGAGGCGGTGCAGATGGCGAACAGCGAGATGAGGTGGCGATGGCGAAGACGTTTCAGGATCTGGACCTCCCGCTGGAACTCGGAGTGGTTGACTTCGGTATCTGGGGAGGAGACGTGAGCTTTGACAACTGCCGAGTCAGCATTATTTGCACTGACGTCAACAACGTTCACACCAACCCATGCAGCCGTATTTTCCGCACTATTAGCCGCACCTAAAAACCACAAATGTACTCAAAAGCTGACAGTGCGGCTTTTAACCCGGTGCGCTTTATATATGGATTAATATTAAGATTCATTTTCATAAAGTTTCGGTCTCGCAACTACGGTAAACAGCCGCCATCTTTTTTCCCGGTAGAACAGGAAGCGCTTCTTCTTCTACGCAAGCAACCGCCAAGGTAAGCACCCGCCCCCATAGAACAGGAAGCGCTTCTTCTTCTACTGTAAGCAACCACCCGCCCGCGTAGAAGAAGAAAAAGCGCGCGGATATCACCGTACGTTTCATTTCCTTTGTGTGTTTACATCTGTAAAGACCACAAAATGGCTCCTACTAAGCGACAGGGATCCGGTTCATGAAAAGACGCAATCTCTCCATCCGCACACGGATTACTATTTCACAGCAACTGCCTAAAGACTTTCAAGAAAAGCTGGCTACTTTCCGTGCATATTGTAAAAACAAGATAGCTGAAAAAAAAGATCCGGCCAGAGAACATTATCAACATGGACGAGGTTCCACTGACTTTTGATATTCCTGTGAACCGCACTGTGGATACAACGGGAGCACGTACGGTGAATATTCGCACCACAGGGAATGAGAAGTCGTCCTTCACTGTGGTTCTAGCTTGCCATGCTAATGGCCAGAAACTTCCACCCATGGTGATATTCAAAAGGAAGACCTTGCCAAAAGAGACCTTTCCAGCCAGCGTCATCATAAAAGCTAACTCGAAGGGATGGATGGATGAAGAAAAGATGAGCGAGTGGTTAAGGTAAGTTTACGCGAAGAGGCCGGGTGGCTTTTTTCACGCAGCTCCGTCCATGTTGATATACGACTCCATGCGCGCCCACATCACGCTGGTTTTTAATATATTATTAAAGTTTGACTGACCTATCTGACTGTTTTTTTGACATTCCTTTAGCGCAGTTAGATGCGGCTTATAACCCAGGGCGCCTTATGGTGCGGAAAATACGGTACTGCCATCTTGTGGACACAAAGCACGCCCTTTTGGTTGCCTGGCAACAGTACTGTAGCAACATCGGCAGTTCATTTGCCATGAGAGACGTGACGGGCGCGAACGAGTCGGGTCTTTTGAACAGCTCTTTCAAGTGAACAATAAGAACTGATGGGCAGTTTGAGAGTCGTCCTTCATGATGCCTCCCAGAATCACATCAACAATCAAAAGCTCTATTTTTTGGAGGTGGTCCAGAAGGTTCTATTCGTGTGAACGCTGTCAAGCGCACGCGCAGATAGTTAACTTGGGGGTTAATAAGCATCTGAAACTATTCGTGTGAACGCTGTCATGCGCACGCGCAGATAGTTAACTTGGGGGGTTAATGAGCACCTGAAACTATTCGTGTGAACGCTGTCATGCGCACGCGCAGATAGTTAACTTGGGGGGTTAATGAGCACCTGAAACTATTCGTGTGAACGCTGTCGTGCGCACGCGCAGATAGTTAACTCGGGGGGTTAATAAGCCCCTGAAACTATTCGTGTGAACGCTGTCATGCGCACGCGCAGATAGTTAACTTGGGGGGTTAATGAGCACCTGAAACTAGAAGAGCCTTTCAAACGCTGCATTGGGAATTAGAAAAAAGGTTTTAGCAAGCTGCAAAAGAAAAGGAATGCACAAAAGTGGAAGGAAACGTAACATTGGGACGCACTTCCACTTTATTCGTCGCCATGGAGACCAGGATTAGTCATTTAGAAGTAGCTAAAACACGGCATGTGTCAAAGCAGCTCTTCCTGAGGGTGTTTCAGTGTTATAACTTCACCTTTATCTTGACTTTTTACACCAAAATGCGTCCATTCTCCCTTTTCTGTCTACACACTGTCTGCTTGTAAGTACTCTGTGTGTGTGCGCTGCCCAACATGCTCCTCTGCTGGTCGTGAAGTGAAGTGAATTATATTTATATAGCGCTTTTCTCTAGTGACTCAAAGCGCTTTACATAGTGCAGGGGTCGGCAACCCGCGGCTCTAGAGCCGCATGCGGCTCTTTAGCGCCGCCCTAGTGGCTCTCTGGAGCTTTTTTAAAAATGTATGAAAAATGGCAAAATATGAGGGGGGGAAAAAAATAATTTTTTGTTTTAATATGGTTTCTGTAGGAGGCCAAACATGACACAAGCCTCCCTAATTGTTATAAATCACACTGTTTATATTAAACATGCTTCGCTGATTCGAGTATTTGGCGAGCGCCGTTTTGTCCTACTAATTTTGGCGGTCCTTGAACTCACCGTAGTTTGTTTACATGTATAACTTTCTAGGACGTGTTTTATGCCACTTCTTTTTCTGTCTCATTTTGTCCACCAAACTTTTAACGTTGTGCATGAAAGGTGAGTTTTGTTTATGTTATTGACTTGCGTGGAGTGCTAATCAGACATATTTGGTCACTGCAAGCTAATCGATGCTAACATGCTATTTAGGTACATATTGCATCATTATGCCTCATTTGTAGCTATATTTGAGGTCATTTAGTTTCCTTTAAGTCCTCTTAATTCAATTTATATCTCATGACACACTATCTGTATGTAATATGGCTTTTAATTTTTTGCGGCTCCAGACAGATTTGTTTTTGTATTTTTGGTCCAATATGGCTCTTTCAACATTTTGGGTTGCCGACCCCTGACATAGTGAAACCCAATATCTAAGTTACATTTAAAACCAGCAATGTCACCACGTGACGATGCGCCGCCATGCATACTTGCCAACCATCCCGATTTTCCCCGGGAGACTCCCGAATTTCAGTGCCCCTCCCGAAAATCTCCCGGGGCAACCATTCTCCCACGATTAAATGTTACTAGGAAAAAATAAGCCTCAAAATATTGCAACTTTCTGAGAATTCAGCAGAGGTGGGTAGTAACGCGCTACATTTACTCCGTTACATCTACTTGAGTAACTTTTGGGATAAATTGTACTTCTAAGAGTAGTTTTAATGCAACATACTTTTACTTGAGTATATTTACAGAGAAGAAACGCTACTTTTACTCCGCTACTTTTATCTACATTCAGCTCGCTACTCGCTACTAATTTTTATCAATTTGTTAATGCACGCTTTGTTTGTTTTGGTCTGTCAGACAGACCTTCATAGTGCCTGCGTTTCAACAAATACAGTCACTGGTGACGTTCACTCCGTTCCACCAATCAGATGCAGTCACTGGTGACGTTGGACCAATCAAACAGAGCCAGGCGGTCACATGACCTGACTTAAACAAGTTGAAAAACTTATTGGGGTGTTACCATTTAGTGGTCAATTGTACGGAATATGTACTGTACTGTGCAATCTACTAATAAAAGTTCCAATCAATCAATCAAAAGTGTGAAGGAAAAAAGATCCTTTTTTTATTTCAACCGTACATCCCCGTCAAAAGCCTAAAGACTGACTGCACAGTTCCTGTCTTCACAATAAAAGTGCCGCTCCATCGCGCCTGCGCTTTCAAAATAAGAGTCTCCGAAAGCCAGCGCAAACAAGCTAGCAAGCTACGGAGTTTGCCGCCAATGTATTTCTTGTAAAGTGTATAAAAACGAATATGGAAGCTGGACAAATAAGATACCAAAAACCAACCACTTTCATGTGGTATTAGACAGAAAGGAGGAACTTTTTTTCTCCTCCATTTGAAAACGTGGACGTTATCATCACTACTGTCTGATTACAATCAATGCAAGTCATCAGAATCAGGTAATACACCAACTTATATTCTTGTCTTCATGAAAGAAAGGAATCTATATGTGTTAAACATGCATGTATATTCATTAAAACACCTTTAACATGTAAACAAAAACGGCAAAATAAATAAATATAAATTATATACTGTATATATCAATGCATGTATATATATATATATGTGTGTATATATATATATATATATATACGTGTGTGTGTGTGTATATATATATACATTATGTATATGTATATATATGTGTGTGTGTGTGTGTATATATATATGTATGTGTGTGTGTATATATATATATATATATATATATATATATATATATATATATATGATGTGTGTGTGTATGTTACTCATCAGTTACTCAGTACTTGAGTAGTTTTTCACAACATACTTTTTACTTTTACTCAAGTAAATATTTGGGTGACTACTCCTTACTTTTACTTGAGTAATACATCTCTAAAGTAACAGTACTCTTACATGAGCACAATTTCTGGCTACTCTACCCACCTCTGGAATTCAGGCACTTAAGGCCTCAGCAACGGCAAAGAAAAGTCCTGCAGGGCGTGGTTAACGACAGAGAAGAATATTTGGCAGGAAAGTAGAAGTTGCCCACCGACCGTTCTTGATGATCTTGATGGCCACGCGAATACGAGACTTCCAGCATCCTCGATAAACGTCGGAGAAGTAGCCGCTTCCCAACTTGTCCTCCAAGGTGAACTCGTCCTTGGGAAGCTCCCACACGTCATCTGGGAAGTGGACTTCTTCCACTTTCTCTTTCTGAGGGACAAGGCATCAATGAGTGGGAGGAGTCACGTCAGCGTGTGTGGGCGTGTCTCCTACCCGCCTGCAGGGCTGGCCCAGCGTGTCCAGGTTGCTCAGGCGGTTGTTGCAGTAGTGAGCCACCAGGTGGCTCAGCGAGCTGAAGCGATTGGCGCGGTCCAGGTCGAACTGACCGTCCGGCGTTTGGAGGATCTTAAAGTGCTTCACTCGACAGCTGGACCGCACTGTGGACGCACCAAGCAAAGCCTCACTACAATTCCCGTGGCCACACACACAAGCCCAAAACGAGGAACGGCGACGCGGTCCTGCCTGAGAGGACGTAGTCCTCGTGGTTC
Source organism: Nerophis lumbriciformis (assembly GCF_033978685.3). Taxonomy (NCBI): domain Eukaryota; kingdom Metazoa; phylum Chordata; class Actinopteri; order Syngnathiformes; family Syngnathidae; genus Nerophis; species Nerophis lumbriciformis. The sequence continues at coordinate 76,017,978 of NC_084548.2, forward strand.
TCGCTGGAGCGCACCAGGAACGCTCCCTCCTCGTTTTCTGGTGCCATGAGGTGACTTTGGGCTTCTGTGCGGTTCATGGTGCCAAAGTTCCACCTGACAGACACAAAATGTTACTTTGTAGTGGCCCCACACAGTAGAGATTCACCAACAATAAATTAAAAAAAAGTCCTGCAAACAAGAACTAAGTAGTGTACAAAAGCCAAAAGCAGTGAAGTTGTCACGTAAATAAAAAGAGAATACAACAAATCCTTTTCACACTGAGAAACTTTCTTCTTTTTCGCAAATAATCATGAACTTAGAATTTAATGGCAGCAAAAAAAGGCATTTTACCAGTGTGTTACATGGCCTTTCCTTTTAACAACACTCAGTAAAGGTTTGGGAACTGAGGAGACACATTTTTGAAGTGGAATTCTTTCCTCATTCTTGCTTGATGTACAGCTTAAGTTGTTCAACAGTCTCCCTTCTCATATTTTATTTTCGATGTCTGGACTACAGGCAGGCCAGTCTAGTACCTGCACTCTTTTACTATGAAGCCACGCTGTTGTAACACATGGCTTGGCATTGTCTTGCTGAAATAAGCAGGGGCGTCCATGATAACAACATATGTTGTATGTACCTTTCAGCATGAATGGTGCCTTCACAGATGTGTAAGTTACCCATGTCTTGGCCACTAATACACCCCCATACCATCACACATGCTGCCTTTTACACTTTCACCCTAGAACAGTCCCCATGCTTCTTTTCCTCTTTGCTCCACAGTTTCCAAAAACAATTTGAAATGTGGACTCGTCAGACCACAGAACACTTTTCCACTTTGCATCAGTCCATCTTAGATGAGCGTTTCTGGGTGTTGTTGATGAATGGCTTTGGCTTTGCATAGTAGAGTTTTAACTTGCACTTACAGATGTAGCGACCAACTGTATTTACTGACAGTGGTTTTCTGAAGTGTTCCTGAGCCCATGTGGTGATATCCTTTACACACTGATGTGGCTTTTTGATGCAGTAGCACCTGAGGGATCCAAGGTGCGTAATATCATGGCTTACGTGCAGTGATTTTTCCAGATTCTCTGAACCTTTTGATGATATTACGGAGCGTAGATGGTGAAATCCCTAAATTCCTTGTTGAGAAATGTTGTTCTTAAACAATTTGCTCAGGCATTTGTTGACAAAGTGGTGACCCTCGCCCCGTCCTTGTTTGTGAACGACTGAGCATTTCACGGAAGCTGCTTTTTATACCCAAACATGGCACCCACCTGTTCCCAATTAGCCTGTTCACCTGTGGGATGTTCCAAATAAGTCTTTGATGAGCATTCCTCAACTTTCTCACTCTTTTTTGCCACTTGTGCCAGCTTTTTTGAAACATGTTGCAGGCATCAAATTCCACATGAGCTAATATTTGCAAAAAAAATTCCAGTGTGAACATGAAATATCTTGTCTTTGCAGTCTATTCAATTGAATATAAGTTGAAAAGTATTTGTTGTATTCTCTTTTTATTTACCATTTCACTGCTTTTGGGCTTTGTATATACCTATACTGGCTCACCTGCACTGGCTTCCTGTGCACTTAAGATGCAACTTTAAGGTTTTACTACTTAGTAGAGATGCGCGGTTTGCGGGCACAACCGCGGAGTCTGCGGATTATCATCCGCGGATCGGGCGGATGAAATGAAAAAAAATAAGATTTTATCCTCGCGCGGGTCGGGTCGGGCGGATTAATTAGATTTTTTTTTTTTTAATTTTTTTTTTTTTTGCGGGTGGCAGTTAAAGCAATTGGTAAATATATATACATAGTTAAATGTTGTTACCCACATACGAAAAACGAGCAGGCACCTGCAGCATATGCCACAACAGAAGAAAAAAAAAAAAAGAGATGGACACTTTTACGGAGCGGAGAAGGCCCCCGACGCCTCGCCGGGGTCCGGGACCGAGGCCCCTTCCCCCGAGAGGGCCCCACCGGGAGCCGTAGCTGAGGCGATCCGCGAGAAGGGCCCGACGCACGTCCAGGGTCACCACCGCGCCGACACCCCGCCTCGTCCGCCTTCGCCGCGGCCGGCGTCACGCGCAGCAGGTAAGCAGCTTACCTGCCCGCCACCCCCGTGGCCGGGGGCTCGTAACAGGGGTCACTCCGCGCGCTCCGCCCGCGCAGCTTACCTGCCCGCCACCCCTGTAGCCGGGGGCACGTAACAGGGGTCACTCCGCGCGCAGTGCGCTCACGAAAGGGGTGGGGCTCACCCTGGTTGATATAGAGAGCAGGACGGTGGCCATGGAAGTCGGAACCCGCTAAGGAGTGTGTAACAACCCACCTGCCGAATCAACTAGCCCTGAAAATGGATGGCGCTGGAGCGTGGGCCCATACCCGGCCGTCGCCGGCAGCGAGACGCGCTTGGAGGTGCGCTCAACGCGGCTCCCATATGATTGCGCACAGGTGTGCGTCTGGGTCGTGACAGCGTGGCACGCGAAAGTCTGTGCTGCATTGGATCAGTCTCCTTTCTTTAACAGGCAAAAGCTTTATAACCTCACCATACCTGCCAACTTTTGAAATCAGAAAAACCTAGTAGCCAGGGTCCAAGGGCCGCAGGCCCCGGTAGGTCCAGGACAAAGTCCTGGTGGAGGGTTCAGGGCTTCGCCCCCCGACGCAAAATGATTATTAGCATTCAGACAGGTTAAAATGTTGCTAAAACCATCACTTTTCTATCAGTCACAGTGACTTTTCAAAACAAAAATATTACAGCAAAAATCATATGGGTTGATTGACATGTTTATTCTGTAAGCTAACTTCAATAGTTTGAAATTATTTTGACAGTTAATGCCAGTTATCCTGTCAACCTTTCACAAGACTTCAATTTGTTCATTGAAAGTATAAACACTTTTTACAGTAAACAAATGGTAAAACAGTACTAAACAATTCCATTTAAAAAAAAATTGGTGTCATTATTAACTTTCTGTCCAAGCTTGTATAATCTACTGCCTTGTTCAATTGTAAAAAATATTCTGTGCCTAAAATTCACATTTCTATCACAATTATCATACTGTAAACATGGTAAGCTAACTTCATTAAAATTAATAGTCCTGTCAATAGCATGGAATTACAATTCAAATGTAGTTTTTTGTAAGCCTTTCAAAACGTAATGCGTTTTCTGGCGATTTTGTGAGAAATGACGAAACTTGTCCTGACAGCTGCATCTCTGGGGGGTGTGACATTTGGCAAAAAGTCCTTGTTGGGTTTGCAGTTTTACCATCAATGCATCAGCCTCCCTTGCGCGCGCTTCATCAGACAGATTCCGCTATTTTTCCTGGTGCTTCGTGGTGTAGTGGCGATTGAAATGATATTCTTTAAACACAGCAACCTGTGTACCACAAATTAAGCACACGGCTTTACCTTTCATTTCTGTAAAGAAATACTTGGCAGTCCATGTCTTGTTGGAAACACGCCATTCCTCATCAACTTTTCTCTTTTTAGCGTCTCGGGGGTAACCGTGCATCACTTGTCGCTGTGCACTAAGGCTGAAACGACGCGTCGACGTAGTCAACGTCATCGGTTACGTAAATACGTCGACGCCGTTTTTGTGCGTCGGCGCGTCGCATATTTACGTCACACTACTGTCATGGCGGAGCGCAAAGCAGACGATGCGAGCGAGGGGAAAAAAACACGCCAAAAGTCGTCAAAAGTGTCGGAGTATTTCAATAAACGGCCTAATAATGTTGTTGTATGCACACTGTGTCGAGCGGAAATGGCCTATCATAGCAGCACAACGGCTATGAACGAACATTTGAAAAGAAAACCCCCGACAGCGTTCTTGCCATCACCATCAACAAGTCAATCGTCCGCGTGCGTATACGTTGTCATTATTACACAAAAACATGAATGTGTCATTTGTATCTGCGTTGTAAATTCATAAACTAAAGCACCGTTTGCTCTGAGAGGCGCGTTTGGCGTGCCTGTTCAGTGTTTACAAAGACGCGCTCCTCTTTAACGCTGTGGAGAGGCGGCGGCGAGCGAGCGAGCGGCGAGGCGGGGCGCGCCGGGAGCGACGCCGCAAGAGACAGGGGACGACGAGCGAGCGAGGAAGAGGAGCTGAAAAGCGAGGAAAGAAAGAGAAAAGAGTTGGAAGAGAAAAGACTTTGTGTAAAATGAAAAGATTGTAAACCTGGCAAAGCCGTCTGGCGTTCAGTCTGTCGGTCCTGAAAGAACCCCACGGCACAAGACGTGTCACAAACGCTAACGTTAATTAGTTGTGCAAATACCTTTTACAACATTAACAGTTACATATACTATGTACAAACCAACAATTAACTTTCACTTTAATCATACTATCATTGTTGTGTTATTAAGCAAAATAAGCAATACTTTTATTGAAATGTTTACACTGTACACTTTTTTGTATTGGATGTTTAGCTTTATTTTTGCACATTTTAGCAAATAAGCAATACTTTTACTTTTGTTGAAATGTTTACACTTGTTACAGAATATTTCCGTTTTGCACTTTTTTGTATTGGATGTTTATCTTTATTTTTGCACATTTTAAAGCAAAATAAGCAATACTTTTACTTTTGAAATGCTTATACTATTCCAGAATATTAAGATTTGCACTGGATGTTTACTTTTATATTTGCACATTAAAAAGCAAATAAGCTACTTTTAATTTTGTTAAATGTTAAAAGTTTTAAATGTTTACATTGTTACAGAATATTTTGTCATGTTGTTGTCAATGTTGACTGAGTGGCCATACTTTTTTTTTTTGTAAATAAAAGTCATGCCTTTTGAAAAAACTGGCCTACATTTATTTTTTCCTCTTCATTTTAAATAAAAAAAATATTCGGTAAAAGGAAAAATAATCTATAGATTAATCGAAAAAATAATCTATAGATTAACCGATTAATCGAAAAAAATAATCTATAGATTAATCGATGGGGAAAAAAATCGTTAGCTGCAGCCCTACTGTGCACCTTCACTTACAGGTTACACACGGACATACGCCCATAAATAACACTTTTCAAAATAAAAGCAGCACAGTTGTATTGCACGAACGACAGGTGTTTTTTTTAATTTTATTTTGTAATTTGTGATTGCTGCTGTTCACATTCACTCACAATCACACACGAGCATACGTCCACACGGAAGTAATACAAATAACGCTTTTTTCAAAACAAAAGCAGCACCGTTGTATTGCACACTCGACATAGATACTTTTTTAAAATTATTTTGTAATTTATGATTGGCCTCACGCGGGCCGCAGAATGCCCAGGTCTGGTGTAAAGACTAATGTAGTTTATTTCCTGCATGTGTCAGTGTAAAGACTCACAGTTCATCCTCCTGCTCGTCTTCCTTCTTCTCCAGGTAGTTGCTGGGCACCAGGCCCGTGTCCAGGACGCCGCCCGCCGGGTCCATCTTGTCCACCGTCCACCAGTCGTCGCTGAGGTTGTGGACCTTGAACAGGTCTCCCTTCCGGAAGGTCAGCTCCTTGTCGTTCCTGCCCTGGAAGTCCCACACGGCCGTGAAGGTGCCGCCATCCTGGTCCTCGGCCGCGGAACTCTGAGGCGGCGACTCCGGGGACTGTTGCTGCTGTCCCACCTCCTCCGCCTGGGGGGGAGACTTCTGGTCCCTGTGGACTTTAGTCCACAGCGCGGGACAGACCCTGCGAAGACACTCAGCCATGATGGCCGCCTGGATTCCACCTCACCGCACCTGTTGAACAAGGAGTGACGCAGGAATGTCGGGAATGTCGCTCAGGGACCTCCCCGTACCGCCCTCGGCGGTCAGCTTTTCAAAATAAAAGCTGCCAGGCGTGGCTCTTACAGTATGATGTAACATAAAACACTCAGAGGAGAAGAGTCCACGTCATTCAGGAAGTAGCCTAATTCATTTCACAACAAAAGCAGCTGAAATCTGATATGCGTCACTAACTTTAAGCAGGAATCATTCCACTAACTTAATACAGCGCAAGCTAAAAAGCACACAACTGTTGAGTAGCGGAACCCAAAATACAAGTGTGATGATAACCATAGAACAGGAAACGCAACTTACTGCAATACAGTCCATTGCTACAGTTATTAACCCTTCACCCGCTCTTTAGATGTGACATTTCAAAATAAAAGACATCGCTATTTAAGCCAGTTAATAATTGTTCCCTTAAAACGGAACGCTGTCTAATTTGCTCTGTTAGAATAATTGTTTCTAAATCATCACAAAAACTTTGTATTACATTGTGTTCCTGACAAGAAGACAAAAGGTTGTCTTTTGAAACCTACCAAGAGTAAGGCTCGTAAAACTCCACTGTGTAGAAGGGGGGGGGAGCAAGATGGTGTTCCTGTGTTTTCTCATGTATGGTAATCAACAGAAGGATGTTGTTCTGGCTCAAGGACTTCAAAAGCGGAGAAAACCAAGTATCTGCCCAATTTCCAGACGAACTCTTTTTGAAGTATTTTACGAACTCTTTTTGAACTATTTTATGGAACTCTTTTTCCTCATCTGCGTCTGGGCATAGGTCAAGAGAGTTGACATACAGCAAAAAAGGACTCCATGAGCTTTCAAATGCTTGAACCGAGCCCTTTAGCGAAAACCTAAGTTTTTCCAGTTTTAGATTGTAGAGAACCTCTCTAGTCCGACGGCCGTGTGATGGGGGGGCGAGCCAGCTTCCAATTAAACAAGATCCAATCGCCTGGCCAGCAGGGTCGTAAAAGCAACAGCGCGTTTTAGTGGTACCGGGCACATGTTATCGGGGGCATACGCCAAAAATGGCTGATAATGGGCTTTTCCAATTGTGTCAAAAATGTCCTCCCAAAAGGAACATAGTTTAGAGCAGGACCAGAACACATGGACATGATCAGCCGGAGATTGTTTGCATCTATTGCAGGTATTGCTAACAGTGGGGTAGATTTTGGATAGTTTTGAATTAGTGTAGTGAATTTTATGGTTATGGAACTCTTTTTGAACTATTTTACGACCTCTCCTTTTGAACTGTTCGGTAACCAAAGGCAACGCTGTTTACGACCCACTTCCCTTTGGAAGCAGCAGTGGGCAGGTGGTGGGAGAAAGTCAAATAAAGAAGGAGGAGTGCAATCTTTCGCCAGAGCGTGGGTGACACTGTAAGACAGGGCCGGCCCGTGGCATAGGCCATATAGGCAAATGCTAGGGGCGCCGTCCATCAGGGGGCGCCACGCAAGTGCCACAAATGTTGGAGAGAAGAAAAAAAAAAAAGAGAAAAAAAGGTGGTACTATTATTTCTAAATACAAAAAATAATCCCACGTTAATTAAAATGCAAAGTAAAGCCTATTTAATAGAAATATTATTTGTTACAACATCCCCCCCCCCCCCCGCACGGTGCGCCCCCTCCCTTCCCGTATCATGACTCTTTTTGGACGTCACCACATCAAAAAATCAACACAAGATGTCAAAACGGCCAAAACTGTCAGGTGCCCAGGGAAGAAAAAAAGAGAAAAGAAGAGGAGGAGAAACGAGAAAAGACAGAGGTAGCAAGTAGGTAACGTTAGCCTACATGAAATTATTTGTCTGTTACAGAATGTGATAGTAACCTGGCTTTTTAGCATTAAGCTAATGTTACATGAGTCGGCAATTGCTAATCAATAAATAGCTAGTTCTGTTTTAACGTCGGGTTAATATTGTGGAGGGGGCTAAATTGTTATGGAAAATAATAATGTAACGTTAGGTAATTACAGTACTCCCACCTACATTCCTCTGGGACATTTGTATTAGATATTTTAAGCAGGTGTTTTTTGTTTACATTGTTATTGCCTTCTGGTTAGCTAATGTTTGCCCTGCAGGTAATAGTCACTTTTCCACCCCTTTATATATTAGGTATAGTTGTAAGTAAAAAAAAAAAGGTCAAAGACAAAGCTATTCGGTTTCTTGTGAGTATATACACTTCACTGCCGATGATCTTGCCTAGGGCGCCAGATTGGTTGTAAGAGGTTACAGGTCGACACGTTTTCTCCTCAATATTGAGTCCAAATTGAATTCTGCCTCTGTTTGATTCTTTGCCTCTTGTCTTGTTTAATAGATATCATCAGTGTTTGAACCTGACATGCTCCAAGGAGCTTTTTACCGTAACACTTGTTTTGAAAGGCCAGGCTCAGCACCGAAAAAGTAAACATGCACTTCCTACTTTGAAGTAGGTAAAAAAAAACAAGACTTTATTGTTTTCTCCTCACTCAGGTCCGTGCCCGGTAAATTGTGACTTTAGTTTTGACGTGTGCGATGTAAACATGGCGTCCTCTGCTCGAGGCTGCTGGAAGACGTTTGTTTTGTTCTTTTCCTTATAAAAGAAGGATTAAATATAATACTTTGTGCTAAGCTAACAGCGTTTAGCCACACTAGCAGGCTTGGTCGTGAACATGCTAATATGTTGATGCTAGCACGCGTCAAAACATTTAAAGGGTTGACGGTTATGTAAAAAAAAAAACCAATGGAGGCCTTTGGGAGCGCAGCATTTAGAGCGACGTTCACCAGTGGTGGCCAAGATGTTTAATGATAGCAAGCTAAGCTAATGTGGCTAAACGCCTGGCGGTAATCAGCACCTCATTATTGCACATAGCGCCTCCTTGTGGAGTGTAGTCGCACATGACATGGAGTCATTACATGTCATTAAGACAAAGAGTCATCAGGTGGGAGCGGTCGACACACCTTGCTCAGGTCAAATAAGGAAGTCATTTCCGTCTCGCTGCTTTGCAGAGCGTCTTTTCCACACATCTTGACCTCATACCTCCACGGTCTTGTAATAAATGTGCGTGTAGATGGAGTCCATCTGGCTGTGCAGCGCGTGGAAGGACGGCCTCCTGGCCGGGTCGGCCTCCCAGCAGTCCTTCATGATGCGGTAGATGTTGTGGGGACACCTGCTGGGACACGCCAGGCGGGCGCCAGAAGACAGCAGGTCCAGCACCTGCTGGTTGCTTTTGCCTGGGGAACACCAAAAAGAGGTTTTAGGTCAGGAACATGAATCGCTGCAAGGGTCACAGAGGCATGACAAATATACTAGAACAAAAAAAAGTCTCATATTCATGAGAATTTTAAAAAATATTTTAGAAAAATGTACATGTTGTAAAATTAAGATTAAAAAAAGTCCTCAACTCTCTTGACCTATGCCCAGACGCAGATGAGGAATAATCTCCCTTTTATTTATTAGTATTATTTTATTTTATTTTTTATTTTATTATATATTATTATTATTATTATTAATTTTTATTTTATTTTATTATTATTATTATATATATATATTTTTTTTATATATATCTGTCTGTCTCTGGCCTCGTATGTGTGTGTGTGTGTGTGTGTGAGAATGTGTCTGTCTTTGTCGTCTTACTTGTTACATAATTGTGCCATTTGTCCCTCGTTAGTGGGACCTGAGTGGGGTGGGAGGGTGGGTGGGTGGTTTGGGTTTTAAGGGAAAGGGTGTGAATCATTTACTGACTTTAAAATTGTACTGTTTTGACTTGCACTTTTTTCTGTCTATTTGAAAATGCCAATAAAAAAAAGTTGAAAAAAAAAAAAAAAAAAAAGTCCTACATTTTTTAGATTTTATTTTTTATTTTTTAAGAATAAAATCCTAATTGTACAATAATTCGATTACTTTAAAAAAAAAAAACTTTTTTTATTTTATTTAAAAAATGCAGTATGAGAATTTTCTTCAAATATTTTTTTGTTTTGAATCTTACAAGAATAAAGGTGTAAAATAAAATAAAAAGACAATACTATTTCTGAAACAAAGCCATTTGTTTTTGAGAACAAGGAATCTTTCAAGAACAATATAACATTTATTTTACTTTTTTGAGGGGAAAAATATTCATTTCTTTTTGAGAAAAATATTTAGTGATTCATCTTTCAGAAATACCAGATGAATACAAATAATATAAAACATTGTGTACTTTTTATGCTCTAATTTTTAAGACAACAAAGTTCTATTTCAGGAATAAGATTATAAAATTACTGTACAAAATACATTTTTTAACAAGAATATACTGAAAAAATGACCCCCAAAAATGTAATTATTCTGAAAAAATGTGTTTTATTTATTCATGTAAAAAGTCCTCATCGGACAAGAATAAATGTAAAGAACATTTTAAACATGTAAAAAAAAAAAAAAATCAATTTTTTCTTTTTTAGAAAGACACGTTTTTATTGGCAACACTAAATGGTCCCTAGTGTGTGAATGTTGTCTGTCTATCTGTGTTGGCCCTGCGATGAGATGGCGACTTGTCCAGGATGTACCCCGCCTTCCGCCCAAATGCAGCTGAGATAGGCTCCAGCGACCCCCCGCGACCCCAAAAGGGAATAAGCGGTAGAAAATGGATGGATGGATGGAATCTTTCAAGAAAAATATAACATTTATTTTACTTTTTTGAGGGGAAAATATTCATTTCTTTTTGAGAAAAATATTTAGTGATTCATCTTTCAGAAATACCAGATTAATACAAATAATATAAAACATTATGTACTTTTTATGCTCTAATTTTTAAGACAACAAAGTTCTATTTCAGGAATAAGATTATAAAATTACTGTACAAAATAATTTTTTTAACAAGAATATACTGAAAAAATGACCCCCAAAAATGTAATTATTCTGAAAAAATGTGTTTTATTTATTCATATAAAAAGTCCTCATCGGACAAGAATAAATGTAAAGAACATTTTAAACATGTAAAAAAAAAAAATACATATATATTTTTTTTAAAAGACATGTTTTTATTGGCCAAGCGGTGTGCGGCTTCAGCGGTCGCGGAGGCAAAAACTCGGACATGGGAGGAGTTCGGGGAAGCCATGGAAAACGACTTCCGGACGGCTTCGAAGCGATTCTGGACCACCATCCACCGCCTCAGGAAGGGGAAGCAGTGCAGTGTCAACACCGTGTATGGTGAGGATGGTGCTCTGCTGACCTCGACTGCGGATGTTGTGGATCGGTGGAGGGAATACTTCGGAGACCTCCTCAAACCTACCAGCACGTCTTCCTATGAGGAAGCAGGGCCTGGGGAATCTGTGGTGGGCTCTCCTATTTCTGGGGCTGAGGTTGCCGAGGTAGTTAAAAAGCTCCTCGGTGGCAAGGCCCCGGGGGTGGATGAGATCCGCCCGGAGTTCCTTAAGGCTCTGGATGCTGTGGGGAGGTCTTGGTTGACAAGACTCTGCAACATCGCGTGGACATCGGGGGCGGTACCTCTGGATTGGCAGACCGGGGTGGTGGTTCCTCTCTTTAAGAAGGGGAACCGGAGGGTGTGTTCCAACTATCGTGGGATCACACTCCTCAGCCTTCCCGGTAAGGTCTATTCAGGTGTACTGGAGAGGAGACTACGCCGGATAGTCGAACCTCGGATTCAGGAGGAACAGTGTGGTTTTCGTCCTGGTCGTGGAACTGTGGACCAACTCTATACTCTCGGCAGGGTCCTTGAGGGTGCATGGGAGTTTGCCCAACCAGTCTACATGTGCTTTGTGGACTTGGAGAAGGCATTCGACCGTGTACCCCGAGAAGTCCTGTGGGGAGTGCTCAGAGAGTATGGGGTAACGGACTGTCTTATTGTGGCAGTTCGCTCCCTGTATGATCAGTGTCAGAGCTTGGTCCTCATTGCCGGCAGTAAGTCGGACACGTTTCCAGTGAGGGTTGGACTCCGCCAAGGCTGCCCTTTGTCACCGATTCTGTTCATAACCTTTATGGACAGAATTTCTAGGCGCAGTCAAGGCGTTGAGGGGATCCGGTTTGGTGGCTGCAGGATTAGGTCTCTGCTATTTGCAGATGATGTAGTCCTGATGGCTTCCTCCGGCCAAGATCTTCAGCTCTCACTGGATCGGTTCGCAGCCGAGTGTGAAGCGACTGGGATGAGAATCAGCACCTCCAAGTCCGAGTCCATGATTCTCTCCCGGAAAAGGGTGGAGTGCCATCTCCGGGTTGGGGAGGAGATCTTGCCCCAAGTGGAGGAGTTCAAGTACCTCGGAGTCTTGTTCACGAGTGGGGGAAGAGTGGATCGTGAGATCGACAGGCGGATCGGTGCGGCATCTTCAGTAATGCGGACGCTGTATCGATCCGTTGTGGTGAAGAAGGAGCTGAGCCGGAAGGCAAAGCTCTCAATTTACCGGTCGATCTACGTTCCCATCCTCACCTATGGTCATGAGCTTTGGGTTATGACCGAAAGGACAAGATCACGGGTACAGGCGGCCGAAATGAGTTTCCTCCGCCGGGTGGCGGGTCTCTCCCTTAGAGATAGGGTGAGAAGCTCTGCCATCCGGGGGGAGCTCAAAGTAAAGCCGCTGCTCCTCCACATCGAGAGGAGCCAGATGAGGTGGTTCGGGCATCTGGTCAGGATGCCACCCGAACGCCTCCCTAGGGAGGTGTTTCGGGCACGTCCGACCGGTAGGAGGCCGCGGGGAAGACCCAGGACACGCTGGGAAGACTATCTCTCCCGGCTGGCCTGGGAACGCCTCGGGATCCCCCGGGAGGAGCTGGACAAAGTGGCTGGGGAGAGGGAAGTCTGGGCTTCCCTGCTTAGGCTGCTGCCCCCGCGACCCGACCTCGGATAAGCGGAAGAAGATGGATGGATGGATGGATGTTTTTATTGGCAACACTAAATGGTCCCTAGTGTGTGAATGTTGTCTGTCTATCTGTGTTGGCCCTGCGATGAGGTAGCAACTTGTCCAGGATGTACCCCGCCTTCCGCCCGAATGCAGCTGAGATAGGCTCCAGCGACCCCCCGCGATCCCAAAAGGGACAAGCGGTAGAAAATGGATGGATGGACGTTTTTATTTAAAAGGTTGTAACATTCCAAACATTAAAAAAACATTTTTTTAAAGAAAAAAAATGGTAATTTTTTGGATAATAAATTGGAAACTTTACAAAATAATCTGGGTGAGAAGAAAAAATGGGGAAAGTCCTAATTTACGAAAATAACGTTATTTTTTAAACTCGCATTTTATCAAGGAAAAAAAGTTAACATGATAATAAGCTTTTTTCAGTTTGACTCTGGAACAGATCATTTCAGTGTACATTAATCAACATTGGTTCACTTCTTTTTACACTTAAACTGTTCAAATGTGAATGAAAACAAGAAAAGGAAATAATGAAAGCAAAGTTGTTAAGGAAGAGGGAAGCAGCTGTCCTCAAACGATGACGTCGTTAATGATCATTGTGAAACGAGCATTCCTGCTCTATGAGTTTCTACTTCTGGAACATTCTCAAATGTCTTTCAAGTCTAACTAATAATATGCCTTACAGTCCTAATATGAATATGCAAATCTACAGTGCGTGTAAAAGTATTGAGGTGAAGAAATGTATCATTAAAGTACTGACACTACCTTCGTAGGGCATTTTCCCGCGTGACATCATCTCGTAGAGCAGCACGCCAAACGACCACACGTCCGACTTGACGGAGAACTTTTGGCGAATGGCCGCCTCGGGCGCCGTCCACCGCACTGGGATCTTGGTGGTGCGACTCGCCGTGTACACGCTGTCCTGAGGGGGGGGGGAGAGGGGTCAGCAACACGCCTGACCTTTGAACTCTTCTTTTTTTAACACTTTTATGACGCTTCAGAATGACAAAACGTGACCTAAAACAATTCACATAAAAGCTTTTAAGATGGCCCTGCAGTAGATTTATATTCACCTTGTTATTTGTCAACGGCTATTAGGGCAGCCCTATGAAGTCTGCCTAGCAACAATCAGCCAATGTTATTTAGCCTACCTTCCATTTTTGTCACCTCTTTTGACACAAACTTTAGTTGGTTTAAACTCCATCAAACTGATGACCGCTCATCATGAGTCATGTGACCTCATGGAACCACCCCTTGTGAGCGTCGTTGCGCAACACTGACACCTTGTGGATAAGAATAGAAAAACATCTAGGATGACTTGGTCTGATATTGACTTTATTTTCCCTTTATATGACTTTTTCTTCAATTATGACTCCATCCATCCATTTTCCTACCGCTTGTCCCGTTTGGAGTCGCGGGGGGTGCTGGAGCCTATCTTATAAAACCATCATTTTATTTTTGTGGTTCACACTTTTTATTGTATGACTGACTACAGCAGGGGTGTTCAAACTGGAAAATGTAATCATGTTGGGGCCATTTTGATATTTTTCATTTTCAAATCCGATACAATATAAAGAATCTTAGTCATAAAAATAGGTCTTATATTATTAATATATCCTTTTAATTCAAGGCTTTAATCCCTCAATCAACCTCAGGTCTAGGCTAAGTCTATAAAATAAAAACTGTTTAAAAAAAAAAAAAGTTTTATTCTCTTTTTGCCAAAATCCTGTTTTTTTTACAGCGAAAAACACATGATATGCAATATTTTCCCCAAATAAATATTTCAAAGTGGAATATTTGATGTGAAGTAATTGCAGCCTTAAATAGGTCAATTATTCATAAATAACATTGATTTGAATTAATTAATATTTTTGGAGCAATGACAGTTTAAAAACAAAAAAATCCCACTCAAATTCTGGGGGATCCAAAAGGGCCACCCTCATAAAAGTGTTAAAAATACGTCACATTATTTTTTTTACTTTCAACAATGAAGTCTTGAGAGCAACTTCAGATCTGACGATTATATTTTTTTATTATTATTTTTGTTTTTTAGTTTTAGCCCCTATTTGTCAAAGAACATAGTTTTGTACATGGCAAACACACAAAATATGCAATATTTTCCCCAAAAATATTTCAAAATGGAATATTTGATGCCTGAAATAGGTCAATAATTCATAAATAACATTGATTTGGATTCACTATTATTTTTTTGAGCAATGACGTTTTAAAAATAAAAACGATCCCACTAAAATTCTCCGGGATCCAAAAGGGCCCCACTCATAAAGGTGTAAAAAAAATAATTCACACATTTATGAACTTCAGATGTATCCGTGAATTATATAATTGATTTTGATTCATTATTATTTTTTGAGCAAAGACAGTTTTAAAGAAAGAACAGCTGGCGTGGCAACTTTGTGTTATTAGAGTCAACTTTGCACATTTATGTTGTTACATTTCACCTCTTTGCTCTTTTATGTTTTTTAATATTATCTCTAGACTGTGCCGTCATTTTTACACATTTTTTAATTAGCTACGTGCATTAAATGGCCCGAAGGCCACAATTTGGACATTTATATGCCAATGAAGAGTGACACTGCCACCTGCTGGCCAGGCATGCACATTACACTCTTTGTTTTTCCACAGACTGTATGGGGCGCTCACCTTAATAATACGAGCGAGTCCAAAGTCGGCCACCTTGCAGACCAGGTCGTCTCCCACCAGAATGTTGCGGGCCGCCAAGTCTCTGTGGACGATGTTCCTGTCCTCCAGGTAGGCCATGCCCTCCGCCACCTGGCTGCCCATGTAGATCAGATGTGCCGAGGTCAGCACTTGGCCTTCGGCGGCTACACAAACAAACAATGGGAGCGGGTGTGTCAAGAACAGGTTGTGTCAAAAGAGGTTGTCCTAAGAAACTTTTGTCCTAAGAAGCGCTTGTCCTAAGAACTGGTTGTCCTAAGAAGAGGTTGTCTTAAGAACCGGTTGTCCTAAGAAGCAGTTGTCCTAAGAAGACGTTGTCCTAAGAAGACGTTGTCCTAAGAAGACGTTGTCCTAAGAAGTGATTGTCCTAAGAAGACGTTGTCCTAAGAAGTGATTGTCCTAAGAAGCAGTTGTCCTAAGAAGCAGTTGTCCTAAGAAGTGGTTGTTCTAAAAATTGGTTGTCCTAAGAAGAGTTGTCCTAAAAAGCGGTTGTCCTAAGAAGTGGTTGTCCTAAGAAGCGATTGTCCTAAGAAGCAGTTGTCCTAAGAAGCAGTTGTCCTAAAAAGTGGTTGTCCTAAGAAGCGGTTGTCCTAAGAAGCGGTTGTCCTAAGCAGAGGTTGTCCTAAGCAGAGGTTGTCCTAAGAAGCGGTTGTCCTAAGAAGCGGTTGTCCTAAGCAGAGGTTGTCCTAAGCAGAGGTTGTCCTAAGCAGCGGTTGTCCTAAGCAGCGGTTGTCCTAAGAAGCGGTTGTCCTAAGAAGCGGTTGTCCTAAGAAGAGGTTGTCCTAAGAAGAGGTTGTCCTAAGAAGAGGTTGTCCTAAGAAGCGGTTGTCCTAAGAAGCGGTTGTCCTAAAAAGCAGTTGTCCTAAGAAAAGGTTGTTCTAAAAAGTGGTTGTCCTAAGAAGCGGTTGTCCTAAGAAGCGGTTGTCCTAAGAAGCGGTTGTCCTAAGAAGCGGTTGTCCTAAGCAGAGGTTGTCCTAAGCAGAGGTTGTCCTAAGCAGAGGTTGTCCTAAGAAGCAGTTGTCCTAAGAAGACGTTGTCCTGAGAAGTGGTTGTCCTAAGAAGTGATTGTCCTAAGAAGCAGTTGTCCTAAAAAGTCGTCCTAAAAAGAGGTTGTCCTAAGAAGTGGTTGTCCTAAGAAGCGGTTGTTCTAAAAAGCGGTTGTCCTAAGAAGCGGTTGTTCTAAAAAGCGGTTGTCCTAAGAAGCGGTTGTCCTAAGAAGCGGTTGTCCTAAGAAGCAGTTGTCCTAAGAAGCGGTTGTCCTAAGAAGCGGTTGTCCTAAGAAGCGGTTGTCCCAAGAAGAGGTTGTCCTAAAAAGCAGTTGTCCTAAGAAAAGGTTGTTCTAAAAAGCGGTTGTCCTAAGAAGCGGTTGTCCTAAGAAGCAGTTGTCCTAAGAAGCGGTTGTCCTAAGCAGAGGTTGTCCTAAGAAGTGATTGTCCTAAGAAGTGATTGTCCTAAGAAGGGATTGTCCTAAGAAGCAGTTGTCCTAAAAAGTCGTTGTCCTAAGAAGCGGTTGTCCTAAGAAGCAGTTGTCCTAAGAAGACGTTGTCCTAAGAAGACGTTGTCCTAAGAAGCAGTTGTCCTAAGAAGCCGTTGTCCTAAGAAGCAGTTGTCCTAAGAAGTGCTTGTCCTAAGAAGAGGTTGTCCTAAGAAGCAGTTGACCTAAGAAGAGGTTGTCCTAAGAAGCAGTTGTGTGTTTGTATTAAGAATAGGCCAATCATAGTTCAAACCAGCACAAATGGAAAATGTCACTTCAAAATAGTTGAGATAAAAGTGAAAACATTTTAAAAAATGCTCCTTTTGACAATAAATGAATGTCAAATAATTGATCTTTTAGCGATGATGCAAGCAGGAATTGACTGTGATTAATCAACACTGTGTTTGATTTGATTGGACAGAACGTGTTCAGAAGTGGTTGTGTTCAGAAGTAAGAATAAGTTGTGTTCAAAAGTAGTTGTGTTCAGAAGTAAAAAGTAGTTGTGTTCAGAAGTAAGAATAAGTTGTGTTCAGAAGTAGTTGTGTTCAGAAGTAAGAATAAGTTGTGTTCAGAAGTAGTTGTGTTCAGAAGTAAGAATAAGTTGTGTTCAGAAGTAGTTGTGTTCAGAAGTAAAAAGTAGTTGTGTTCAGAAGGAAGAAGAAGTTGTGTTCAGAAGAAAGAAGAAGTTGTGTTCAGAAGTAAGAAACTGTGTTCAGAAGAAAGAAGTTGTGTTCAGAAGTAAGAAGTAGTTGTGTTCAGAAGTAGTTGTGTTCAGAAGTAAGAAGTAGTTGTGTTCAGAAGTATTGTGTTCAAAAGTAAGAAGACGTGTTCAGAAGTAGTTGTGTTCAGAAGTAAGAAAAAGTTGTGTTCAGAAGTAAGAAGTAGTTGTGTTCAGAAGTAAGAAGTAGTTGTGTTCAGAAGTAAGAAGTAGTTGTGTCCAGAAGTAGTTGTGTTCAGAAGTAAGAAGTAGTTGTGTTCAGAAGTAAGAAGTAGTTGTGTTCAGAAGTAAGAAGTAGTTGTGTTCAGAAATGTGTTCAGAAGTAAGAAGAAGCTGTGTTCAGAGGTAAGAAGTAGTTGTGTTTAGAAGTAAGAAGTAGTTGTGTTCAGAAGAAGTTGTGTTCAGAAGTAAGAAGTAGTTGTGTTCAGAAGTAAGAAGAAGTTGTGTTCGGAAATAGTTGTGTTCAGAGGTAAGAATAAGTTGTGTTGAGAAGTAAGAAGTAGTTGTGTTCAGAAGTAAGAAGAAGTTGTGTTCGGAAATAGTTGTGTTCAGAAGTAAGAATAAGTTGCGTTGAGAAGTAAGAAGTAGTTGTGTTCAGAAGTAAGAAGTAGTTGTGTTCAGAAGTAGTTGTGTTCAGAAGTTAGAAGTAGTTGTGTTCAGAAGTATTGTGTTCAAAAGTAAGAAGACGTGTTCAGAAGTAGTTGTGTTCAGAAGTAAGAAAAAGTTGTGTTCAGAAGTAAGAAGTAGTTGTGTTCAGAAGAAGTAGTTGTGTTCAGAAGTAAGAAGTAGTTGTGTCCAGAAGTAGTTGTGTTCAAAAGTAAGAAGTAGTTGTGTTCAGAAGTAAGAAGTAGTTGTGTTCAGAAGTAAGAAGTAGTTGTGTTCAGAAATGTGTTCAGAAGTAAGAAGAAGTTGTGTTCAGAGGTAAGAAGTAGTTGTGTTTAGAAGTAAGAAGTAGTTGTGTTCAGAAGAAGTTGTGTTCAGAAGTAAGAAGTAGTTGTGTTCAGAAGTAAGAAGAAGTTGTGTTCGGAAATAGTTGTGTTCAGAAGTAAGAATAAGTTGTGTTGAGAAGTAAGAAGTAGTTGTGTTCAGAAGTAAGAAGTTGTGTTCGGAAATAGTTGTGTTCAGAAGTAAGAATAAGTTGCGTTGAGAAGTAAGAAGTAGTTGTGTTCAGAAGTAAGAAGTAGTTGTGTTCAGAAGTAGTTGTGTCCAGAAGTAAGAAGTAGTTGTGTTCACAAGTAAGAAGTAGTTGTGTCCAGAAGCAAGAAGTAGTTGTGTTCAGAAGCAAGAAGTAGTTGTGTTCCGAAGTAAGAAGTAGTTGTGTTCAGAAGTAAGAAGTAGTTGTGTTCAGAAGTAAGAAGTAGTTGTGTTCAGAAGTAAGAAGTAGTTGTGCTCAGAAGTAAGAAGTAGTTGTGCTCAGAAGTAAGAAGTAGTTGTGTTCAGAAGTAAGAAGTAGTTGTGTTTAGAAGTAAGAAGTAGTTGTGTTCCGAAGTAAGAAGTAGTTGTGTTCCGAAGTAAGAAGTAGTTGTGTACAGAAATGTGTTCAGAAGTAAGAAGAAGTTGTGTTCAGAAGTAGGAAGAAGTTGTGTTCAAAAATGTGTTCAGAAGTAAGAAGTAGTTGTGTTCCGAAGTAAGAAGTAGTTGTGTTCAGAAATGTGTTCAGAAGTAAGAAGTAGTTGTGTTCAGAAGTAAGAAGTAGTTGTGTTCAGAAGTAGGAAGAAGTTGTCTTCAGAAGTAAGAAGTAGTTGTGTTCAGAAATGTGTTCAGAAGTAAGAAGTAGTTGTGTTAAGAAGCGGTTGTGTTGAGAAGCATATTTGAGGTTGTGTTCTGAAGAGGTTGCGTTAAGTAGTTTGTGTCCAGAAATGGTTGTATGGGAAGTAAGAAGTAAGACTGAACACAACCACTTCTTACTACTGAACATAAACTACTTCTTATAACTTTGCCACTTCTTACTCTGAAACACAACCGCTTCCATACTCACAAGCACTCTAAGTATGAAGTGGTTGTGTTAAGAACCATTTGTGAGGTTGTATTAGGTCATGAGAAGTAGTTTGTGTTCAGTAGTAAGGAGTGGTTGTGTAAGAAGAAATAGTTGGTGTGCAAAAGTAAGAAGTAGTTGTGTTCAGAAGTAAGAAGTAGTTGTGTTCAGAAGTAAGAAGTAGTTGTGTTCAGAAATGTGTTCAGAAGTAAGAAGAAGTTGTGTTCAGAGGTAAGAAGTAGTTGTGTTTAGAAGTAAGAAGTAGTTGTGTTCAGAAGAAGTTGTGTTCAGAAGTAAGAAGTAGTTGTGTTCAGAAGTAAGAAGAAGTTGTGTTCGGAAATAGTTGTGTTCAGAAGTAAGAATAAGTTGTGTTGAGAAGTAAGAAGTAGTTGTGTTCAGAAGTAAGAAGTTGTGTTCGGAAATAGTTGTGTTCAGAAGTAAGAATAAGTTGCGTTGAGAAGTAAGAAGTAGTTGTGTTCAGAAGTAAGAAGTAGTTGTGTTCAGAAGTAGTTGTGTCCAGAAGTAAGAAGTAGTTGTGTTCACAAGTAAGAAGTAGTTGTGTCCAGAAGCAAGAAGTAGTTGTGTTCAGAAGCAAGAAGTAGTTGTGTTCCGAAGTAAGAAGTAGTTGTGTTCAGAAGTAAGAAGTAGTTGTGTTCAGAAGTAAGAAGTAGTTGTGTTCAGAAGTAAGAAGTAGTTGTGCTCAGAAGTAAGAAGTAGTTGTGCTCAGAAGTAAGAAGTAGTTGTGTTCAGAAGTAAGAAGTAGTTGTGTTTAGAAGTAAGAAGTAGTTGTGTTCCGAAGTAAGAAGTAGTTGTGTTCCGAAGTAAGAAGTAGTTGTGTACAGAAATGTGTTCAGAAGTAAGAAGAAGTTGTGTTCAGAAGTAGGAAGAAGTTGTGTTCAAAAATGTGTTCAGAAGTAAGAAGTAGTTGTGTTCCGAAGTAAGAAGTAGTTGTGTTCAGAAATGTGTTCAGAAGTAAGAAGTAGTTGTGTTCAGAAGTAAGAAGTAGTTGTGTTCAGAAGTAGGAAGAAGTTGTCTTCAGAAGTAAGAAGTAGTTGTGTTCAGAAATGTGTTCAGAAGTAAGAAGTAGTTGTGTTAAGAAGCGGTTGTGTTGAGAAGCATATTTGAGGTTGTGTTCTGAAGAGGTTGCGTTAAGTAGTTTGTGTCCAGAAATGGTTGTATGGGAAGTAAGAAGTAAGACTGAACACAACCACTTCTTACTACTGAACATAAACTACTTCTTATAACTTTGCCACTTCTTACTCTGAAACACAACCGCTTCCATACTCACAAGCACTCTAAGTATGAAGTGGTTGTGTTAAGAACCATTTGTGAGGTTGTATTAGGTCATGAGAAGTAGTTTGTGTTCAGTAGTAAGGAGTGGTTGTGTAAGAAGAAATAGTTGGTGTGCATAAGTGGTTGTGTTCAGAAACAGTTGTGTTAAAGAGAGTGTTTTTGTGCTCACAGGCCAGGTAGGACTTGAGGCTTCCTTTGCTCATGAGCTCAGTGACGATGTAGACAGGCTCTCCTCGCGAGCACATGGCCAGCAGCTGGATGAGTTTGGGGTGATGAAGGCTCTTCAACGCCTGAACTTCCTTCACAAACTCATCCTGCTTGGTGTCCTCTGAGGAGGACATACAGTCACACAGCGTGTCGTCATGACAACCGAGACAAGAAGGCAAACGTCTACCTTGTTTGAGCATCTTGATGGCCACCTTCTTCTTCTCCGTGGTCCACGTGGCCTCCCACACTTCCCCAAAGTGGCCTTCTCCCAGCTTCTTCTGCAACTTGAACTCCTCACGCGGCCTCTCCCAAGGCTCCATGTCGTACAACTCCCTCTGCGCACAACGCCAACATGTCAGTGCGTGTGTGTGCGTGTGTGTGTGTGTGTGTGTGTTTGCTCTCGCCATGCAGACAATGACGAAGAAGACAAGTGAGATGTTTGATGAGACCTTTATTTTTGCTGAATCAAAGTGTCACAAAGTTAGAAAACACAAAATAAGACATTGAAATGATGGACAATCACTGAAATGTTGATAATAAAAAGATGAATAAAACACTAATTATTGACATTGATAAAAGGTTATTAATAAATAAACATTCCGCCCGAATGCAGCTGAGATAGGCTCCAGCACCCCCGCCACCCCAAAAGGGACAAGCGGTAGAAAATGGATGGATGGCATTCCAATATTGACCACATCAGTGGAGGTTCTTTTTGTGCCAATATTTAAATAGGTTTTCTCAGCATTGTGGGCGTGGCTTAGATTATAGGTCACCCAATCAGAACACTGATCCCGCCCACCACCTCATTAAGGGCCAATAGAAGTCAGTAGGTAATACAATAAACATGTTCAGTGGGGACAATTTGACAGAGGTGGGTAGAGTAGCCAGAAATTGTACTCAAGTAAGAGTACTGTTACTTTAGAGATTTATTACTCAAGTAAAAGTAAGGAGTAGTCACCCAAATATTTACTTGAGTAAAAGTAAAAAGTATGTTGTGAAAAAACTACTCAAGTACTGAGTAACTGATGAGTAACATACACACATATATATATATATATATACATATATATATATATATATACACACACACACACACACACACACACACACACACATATATATATATATATATATATATATATATATATATATATATATATACATACATTGATATATACAGTATATAATTTTTTTTTTGTTTTTTTTGCCGTTTTTGTTTACATGTTAATAGTGTTTTAATGAATATACATGCATGTTTAACACATATAGATTCCTTTCTTTCATGAAGACAAGAATATAAGTTGGTGTATTACCTGATTCTGATGACTTGCATTGATTGGAATCAGACAGTAGTGATGATAACGTCCACGTTTTCAAATGGAGGAGAAAAAAAGTTCCTCCTTTCTGTCTAATACCACATGAAAGTGGTTGGTTTTTGGCATCTTATTTGTCCAGCTTCCATATTCGTTTTTGTACACTTTACAAGAAATACATTGGCGGCAAACTCCGTAGCTTGCTAGCTTGTTTGCGCAGGCTTTCGGAGACTCTTATTTTGAAAGCGCAGGCGCGATGGAGCGGCACTTTTATTGTGAAGACAGGAACTGTGCAGTCAGTCTTTAGGCTTTTGACGGGGTGTACGGTTGAAATAAAAAATTTTCTTTTTTCCTTCACACTTTTGATTGATTGATTGGAACTTGTATTAGTAGATTGCACAGTACAGTATATATTCCGTACAATTGACCACTAATTGGTAACACCCCAATAAGTTTTTCAACTTGTTTAAGTCAGGTCATGTGACCCCTGGCTCTGTTTGATTGGTCCAACGTCACCAGTGACTGCATCTGATTGGTGGAACGGAGTGAACGTCACCAGTGACTGTATTTGTTGAAACGCAGGCACTATGGAGGTCTGTCTGACAGACCAAAACAAACAAAGCGTGCATTAACAGATCGATAAAAATTAGTAGCGAGTAGCGAGCTGAATGTAGATAAAAGTAGCGGAGTAAAAGTAGCGTTTCTTCTCTATAAATATACTCAAGTAAAAGTAAAAGTATGTTGCATTAAAACTACTCTTAGAAGTACAATTTATCCCAAAAGTTACTCAAGTAGATGTAACGGAGTAAATGTAGCGTGTTACTACCCACCTCTGCAATTTGATAAATGATTGAACATTTTAATGAATAAATTGATACTACTAATATATTGATTTTTATTTTTATTTCCTTTTGACACAAAAATCCCTCCAAGAAAAAAAAAAAGAGTAAATACTACTATTACAGTGATACAAATAATAATACAAACATGAAATGAGTGAAATTATTGGAAAAAAACCAAATGAAAAGACCATCAATACATAATGAATTCACATCACTGTATGAATATATTTTTCAAATTGTTGGACAATTTAATAAAATTATCTCACATTTTAATTAGCACATTTAGATCCCAATTATCTGTTTGATTGGCTCATATAATTTTAGCACATACAAATGCTAAATGATCAAAAAGGAATAAAATGAGGTAAGTCTTGAAATGTCAATTGAAAACAATTTACAGTTATTAATGTTGACAATAAATCAAAGATATTCCTGAATTATAGTGAAGTGAAATGTGACCATCAAAGTGTTGACATCATTGAAAGAGCTGCGGTTGTCCTGTTACTCAACGGAAGAGAGTGGCAGGCCTTTACTGGAGGCAAGTAAGGGTTTGTTATCAGAAAGGAAGCCATCATGGAAGAAGAGGAAGGATGTTGTGTTTACCTGCTGAGCGCACGCCTCCTCCAGCATCACACCCAGGCTGCGAGGGTTCTTCTGGTAGTACGAGACCAGCTCGCCCAGCGTGCCGAAGGACAGCTTGTCCGACACGAAGTAGGCGCCGATGGACGAGCGCTGGATGCGGAAGTGGATCACCTTCCCCTCGCTACGGGCTGGAAGACGACCATTGTTACTTTGGAAAACATACAGCTATGTCCTTAGCATGAAGCTAACTGCTAAATGTGCCGTATCATCACTACCACTGCTGTGACTTAGCATGAAGCTAACTGCTAAACATTCAGTATCATCACTACCACTGCTGTGACTTAGCATGAAGCTAACTGCTAAATGTGCCGTATTATCACTACCACTGCTGGGACTTAGCATGAAGCTAACTGCTAATCATTCAGTATCATCACTACCACTGCTGGGAGTTAGCATGAAGCTAACTGCTAAGCATGCTATATCATAACTACAACTGATGTGAGTTAGCATGAAGCTAACTGCTAAGCATGCTATATCATAACTACAACTGATGTGAGTTAGCATGAAGCTAACTGCTAAGCATGCTATATCATAACTACAACTGCTGTGACTTAGCATGAAGCTAACTGCTAAACATTCAGTATCATCACTACCACTGCTATGACTTAGCATGAAGCTAACTGCTAATCATTCAGTATCATCACTACCACTGCTGGGAGTTAGCATGAAGCTAACTGCTAAGCATGCTATATCATAACTACAACTGATGTGAGTTAGCATGAAGCTAACTGCTAAACATGCCATATCACTACCACTGCTGTGACTTAGCATGAAGCTAACTGCTAAACGTGCCGTATCATCACTACCACTGCTGTGACTTAGCATGAAGCTAACTGCTAATCATTCAGTATCATCACTACCACTGCTGTGACTTAGCATGAAGCTAACTGCTAAGCATGCCATATCATAACTACAACTGATGTGAGTTAGCATGAAGCTAACTGCTAAACATGCCATATCATCACTACCACTGCTGTGACTTAGCATGAAGCTAACTGCTAAACATGCCATATCATAACTACAACTAATGTGAGTTAGCATGAAGCTAACTGCTAATCATTCAGTATCATCACTATCACAGCTGTGACTTAGCATGAAGCTAACTACTAATCATTCAGTATCATCACTACCACTGCTGTGACTTAGCATGAAGCTAACTGCTAATCATTCAGTATCATCACTACCACTGCTGTGACTTAGCATGAAGCTAACTGCTAATCATTCAGTATCATCACTACCACTGCTGGGAGTTAGCATGAAGCTAACTGCTAAGCATGCCATATCATAACTACAACTGATGTGAGTTAGCATGAAGCTAACTACTAAACATTCAGTATCATCACTACCACTGCTGTGACTTAGCATGAAGCTAACTACTAAACATTCAGTATCATCACTACCACTGCTGTGACTTAGCATGAAGCTAACTACTAAACATTCAGTATCATCACTACCACTGCTGTGACTTAGCATGAAGTTAACTGCTAATCATTCAGTATCATCACTACCACTGCTGGGAGTTAGCATGAAGCTAACTGCTAAGCATGCCATATCATAACTACAACTGATGTGAGTTAGCATGAAGCTAACTGCTAAACATGCCATATCATCACTACCACTGCTGTGACTTAGCATGAAGCTAACTGCTAAACATGCCATATCATAACTACAACTAATGTGAGTTAGCATGAGGCTAACTGCTAATCATTCAGTATCATCACTACCACTGCTGTGACTTAGCATGAAGCTAACTACTAAACATTCAGTATCATCACTACCACTGCTGTGACTTAGCATGAAGCTAACTGCTAAACATGCCGTATCATCACTCCCACTGCTGTGACTTAGCATGAAGCTAACTGCTAATCATTCAGTATCATCACTACCACTGCTGTGACTTAGCATGAAGCTAACTGCTAAACATTCAGTATCATCACTACCACTGCTGTGACTTAGCATGAAGCTAACTGCTAATCATTCAGTATCATCACTACCACTGCTGTGATTTAGCATGAAACTAACTGCTAAACATTCAGTATCATCACTACCACTGCTGTGACTTAGCATGAAGCTAACTGCTAAACATTCAGTATCATCACTACCACTGCTGTGACTTAGCATGAAGCTAACTGCTAATCATTCAGTATCATCACTAACACTGCTGTGACTTAGCATGAAGCTAACTGCTAAGCATGCCATATCATAACAACAACTGATGTGAGTTAGCATGAGGCTAACTGCCAAACATGCTGTATCATCACTACCACTGCTGTGACTTAGCATGAAGCTAACTACTAAACATTCAGTATCATCACTACCACTGCTGTGACTTAGCATGATGCTAACTGCCAAACATGCCGTATCATCACTACCACTGCTGTGACTTAGCATGAAGCTAACTGCTAAACGTGCCGTATCATCACTACCACTGCTGTGACTTAGCATGAAGCTAACTGCTAATCATTCAGTATCATCACTACCACTGCTGTGACTTAGCATGAAGCTAACTACTAAACATTCAGTATCATCACTACCACTGCTGTGACTTAGCATGAAGCTAACTACTAAACATTCAGTATCATCACTACCACTGCTGTGACTCAGCATGAAGTTAACTGCTAATCATTCAGTATCATCACTACCACTGCTGGGAGTTAGCATGAAGCTAACTGCTAAGCATGCCATATCATAACTACAACTGATGTGAGTTAGCATGAAGCTAACTGCTAAACATGCCGTATCACTACCACTGCTGTGACTTAGCATGAAGCTAACTGCTAAATGTGCCGTATCATCACTACCACTGCCGTGACTTAGCATGAAGCTAACTGCTAATCATTCAGTATCATCACTACCACTGCTGTGACTTAGCATGAAGCTAACTGCTAAGCATGCCATATCATAACTACAACTGATGTGACTTAGCATGAAGCTAACTGCTAATCATTCAGTATCATCACTACCACTGCTGTGACTTAGCATGAAGCTAACTGCTAAGCATGCCATATCATAACTACGACTGATGTGAGTTAGCATGAGGCTAACTGCTAAACATGTCATATCATAACTACGACTGATGTGAGTTAGCATGAGGCTAACTGCCAAACATGCTGTATCATCACTACCACTGCTGTGACTTAGCATGAAGCTAACTGCTAAATATGCTACATTATCACTACCATAACTATGACTTAGCGTAGAACTAGCTGCTAAATATATCTCTAGGGCTTAGTATAGCTTTAGTTTCCTTAGGTGCTATACTGGACACAAATAACTATAGCTACAACTTAGCATTAAGTTAGCTGCTAAATATGCCGCATCATCACCTCGCCAGCTATGTCTTAGCTCGGCTGTAGCTTCTTTGGTACGTCACTAAAACGACAACTTAGCACAAAGCTAGTTATGTTCATGAGTGTTACTGGCAAGCTAACCAAGCATGGATTTGCTTTGAAGCAGCAGCATGTTGGCAACACTCCCCATGTTGTACTCGGGCTAGCGTGGGCGCTAACAGACCAGGGCGTGCCGCTCACCTGAGATTGTGTACTCGGTCTAGCGTGGGCGCTAACAGACCAGGGCGTGCCGCTCACCTGAGATTGTGTACTCGGTCTAGCATGGGCACTAACAGACCAGGGCGTGCCGCTCACCTGAGATTGTGTACTCGGTCTAGCGTGGGCGCTAACAGACCAGGGCGTGCCTCTCACCTGAGATGGTGTACTCGTCACTGTGACTCTCACTGATGCGCACCAGGAAGCAGCCATCCTTGTTTTGGGAGGCCAGCAGCAGCTTCTCCGCTTTGGTGCGGATGATGTTGCCGTAGTACCACCTGCAACCACAGCACACGGCATCTTTAGAACCCGCACCGGAGTCAGGCGACGAATATAAACATCAAACTGGTCTGCTCGGTTTCAGATGGAGTTTTGTTGTCGCGGCCCCAGCGATCACAGGAGGCGTGACGCTCGGGTTTCATTGAAAGCAAAACCTCTTTGCAACCATGAGTCAGCACATTTTCCCTGCTAGCGTTAGGCTAGCTTTAGCTGCAACAATGCTAAAATCGTATCATGTGTCGATTGAAGGATAAAGCGTTGGAAAATGAAACCTTGGATTAGTTTCAGAAAGGCTGAACAGAGTTAGCCGCTAAGCTAGCGGATCGTTCTTTTAATGATGATATTGTGATTCTGTGAGGTCAGTGAGGTGATAAACATCTCACTCATTTGACCGTTCAAGCGAGTCAACCGCTTGTGGTAGAAAACCCCAAATAAAAGTGAGAGGTTAGCATCAACAAAGTTGCAGTTTCAAAACTCACCTTGGACCTCACACTTAGCAGCTAGCTACATGCTAGCAATTTGTCAACAAACATTTTTATTTGTGTTTTTTTTCTTGACCTTTTACTTTCATTTGATATTCTAGAAAAAAGTGTCATTAAAAATATACTTTATTTTGGATGCTCACTGAACAGCATTATAATTATCGTATTATGAATACTAATAGTATTGTGGTGATAATAGACATCTACAATAAGCATTATAATGATTATTATGAATACTAATAGTATTGTGGTGATAATAGACATCTAGAATAAGCATTATAATGATTATTATGAATACTAATAGTATTGAGGTGATAATAGACATCTACAATAAGCATTATAATGATTATTATGAATACTAATAGTATTGTGGTGATAATAGACATCTAGAATAAGCATTATAATGATTATTATGAATACTAATAGTATTGAGGTGATAATAGACATCTACAATAAGCATTATAATGATTATTATGAATACTAATAGTATTGTGGTGATATAGACATCTAGAATAAGCATTATAATGATTATTATGAATACTAATAGTATTGTGGTGATAATAGACATCAAGAATAAGCATTATAATGATTATTATGAATACTAATAGTATTGTGGTGATAATAGACATCTACAATAAGCATTATAATGATTATTATGAATAAGAATAGTATTGAGGTGATAATAGACATCTAGAATAAGCATTATAATAATTATTATGAATACTAATAGTATTGTGGTGATAATAGACATCTACAATAAACATTATAATGAGTATTATGAATACTAATAGTATTGTGGTGATAATAGACATCTAGAATAAGCATTATAATGATTATTATGAATACTAATAGTATTGTGGTGATAATAGACATCTACAATAAGCATTATGAGTATTATGAATACTAATAGTATTGTGGTGATAATAGACATCTAGAATAAGCATTATAATGAGTATTATGAATACTAATAGTATTGTGGTGATAATAGACATCTACAATAAGCATTATAATGATTATTATGAATACTAATAGTATTGTGGAGATAATAGACATCTAGAATAAGCATTATAATGATTATTATGAATACTGATAGTATTGTGGTGATAATAGACATCTACAATAAGCATTATAATGATTATTATGAATACTAATAGTATTGTGGTGATAATAGACATCTACAATAAGCATTATAATGATTATTATGAATACTAATAGTATTGTGGTGATAATAGACATCTAGAATAAGCATTACAATGATTATTATGAATACTAATAGTATTGAGGTGATAATAGACATCTACAATAAGCATTATAATGATTATTATGAATACTAATAGTATTGTGGTGATAATAGACATCTAGAATAAGCATTATAATGATTATTATGAATACCAATAGTATTGTGGTGATAATAGACATCTAGAATAAGCATTATAATGATTATTATGAATACTAATAGTATTGTGGTGATAATAGACATCTACAATAAGCATTATAATGATTATTATGAATAATAATAGTATTGTGGTGATAATAGACATCTAGAATAAGCATTACAATGATTATTATGAATACTAATAGTATTGAGGTGATAATAGACATCTACAATAAGCATTATAATGATTATTATGAATACTAATAGTATTGTGGTGATAATAGACATCTAGAATAAGCATTATAATGATTATTATGAATACCAATAGTATTGTGGTGATAATAGACATCTAGAATAAGCATTATAATGATTATTATGAATACTAATAGTATTGTGGTGATAATAGACATCTACAATAAGCATTATAATGATTATTATGAATAATAATAGTATTGTGGTGATAATAGACATCTAGAATAAGCATAAGAATCTGGGTATTATCTTCGACCCAACTCTCTCGTTTGAGTCACACATTAAGAGTGTTACTAAAACGGCCTTCTTTCATCTCCGTAATATCGCTAAAATTCGTTCCATTTTGTCCACTAGCGACGCTGAGATCATTATTCATGCGTTCGTTACGTCTCGTCTCGACTACTGTAACCTATTATTTTGGGGTCTCCCTATGTCTAGCATTAAAAGATTACAGTTGGTACAAAATGCGGCTGCTAGACTTTTGACAAGAACAAGAAAGTTTGATCATATTACGCCTATACTGTATATACCTTTATATACATATATACATATATGTAGGATTAACCGAGGGAGAGTTCAAAACCAGATGGAACAATCACAAGGCTTCTTTCAGGAACCAAAACCTGCGGAATACCACAGAACTCAGCAAACACATTTGGGACCTCAAAGACAATAATGTTGAATATTCAATAACATGGCAAATTCTTGCATCCAGCACACCTTACAATAGTGGTAATAAAAGATGCAACCTATGCTTGAAAGAGAAACTGTTTATTATTTACCGTCCAGACCTGTCATCCCTCAACAAGCGCAGCGAAATTGTAACAGCATGCCGCCACAGACGGAAACACCTCCTAGGTAACACATGAGCCAATCACCACGCCCCTACGCCAGCCTGTACCCACCCACTCTGTGCCCTATATAAACCATGGTATGTGAATGCTCCCATTAAAATCTCCTGATGATTGAGGGAACCCCCTCATGAAACAGGCCTGTAGAGATGAAATAGTCTTGTGATTTTTTTCCCACACATACATATATATACCTATACTGTATATACCTTTATATACATATATACTTATATATACAGTATACCTATACTGTCTCACCTGCACACTTAAGATGTGACTTTATGGTTTTACTACTTAGGTATAAAATACTACACGGTCTAGCTCCGTCCTATCTTGCTGATTGTATTGTACCATATGTCCCGGCAAGAAATCTGCCTTCAAAGAACTCCGGCTTATTAGTGATTCCCAGGGCCCAAAAAAAGTCTGCGGGCTATAGAGCGTTTTCTATTGGGGCTCCAGTACTATGGAATGTTCTAGCAGTAACAGTTAGAGATGCTACCTCAGTAGAAGCATTTAAGTCCCATCTTAAAACTCATTTGTATACTCTAGCCTTTAAATAGCCCCCCTGTTAGACCAGTTGATCTGCCGTTTCTTTTCTTTTCTCCTCTGCCCCCCTTTCCTGCGTGGAAGGGGAGACACACAGGTCCGGTGGCCATGGATGAAGTGCTGGCTGTCCAGAGTCAAGACCCGGGGTGGACCGCTCGCCTGTGTATCGGTTGGGAACATCTCTGTGCTGCTGACCCGTCTCCGCTCGGGATGGTTTCCTGCTGGCCCCACTATGGACTGGACTCTTACTGTTATGTTAGATTCACTATGGACTGGACTCTCACTATTATGTTAGATCCACTATGGACTGGACTCTCACTATTATGTTAGATCTACTATGGACTGGATTCTCACACTATTATGTTAGATCCACTATGGACTGGACTTTCACTATTATGTTAGATCCATTATGGACTGGACTCTCACTATTATGTTAGATCCACTATGGACTGGACTCTCACTATTATGTTAGATCCACTATGGACTGTACTCTCACTATTATGTTAGATCCACTATAGACTGGACTCTCACTAGTATGTTAGATCCACTATGGACTGGACTCTCACTATTATGTTAGATCCACTATGGACTGGACTCTCACTATTATGTTAGATCCACTATGGACTGGACTCTCACTATTATGTTAGATCCACTATGGACTGGACTCTCACTATTATGTTAGATCCACTATGGACTGGACTCTCACACTGTTATGTTAGATCCACTATGGACTGGACTCTCACTATTATGTTAGATCCACTATGGACTGGACTCTCACACTATTATGTTAGATCCACTATGGACTGGACTCTCACACTATTATGTTAGATCCACTATGGACTGGACTCTCACTATTATGTTAGATCCACTATGGACTGGACTCTCACACTATTATGTTAGATCCACTATGGACTGGACACTCACACTATTATGTTAGATCTACTATGGACTGGACTCTCACACTATTATGTTAGATCCACTATGGACTGGACTCTCACTATTATGTTAGATCCACTATGGACTGGACTCTCACACTATTATGTTAGATCCACTACGGACTGGACTCTCACACTATTTTGTTATATCCACTATGGACTGGACTCTCACACTATTATGTTAGATCCACTATGGACCGGACTCTCACACTATTATGTTAGATCCACTATGGACTGGACTCTCACACTATTATGTTAGATCCACTATGGACTGGACTCTCACTATTATGTTAGATCCGCTATGGACTGGACTCTCACTATTATGTTAGATCCACTATGGACTGGACTCTCACACTGTTATGTTAGATCCACTATGGACTGGACTCTCATTATTATGTTGGATCCACTATGGACTGGACTCTCACTATTATGTTAGATCCACTATGGACTGGACTCTCACTATTATGTTAGATCCACTATGGACTGGACTCTCACTATTATGTTAGATCCACTATAGACTGGACTCTCACTATTATGTTAGATCCACTACGGACCGGACTCTCACACTATTATGTTAGATCCACTATGGACTGGACTCTCACACTATTATGTTAGATCCACTATGGACTGGACTCTCACTATTATGTTAGATCCGCTATGGACTGGACTCTCACTATTATGTTAGATCCACTATGGACTGGACTCTCACACTGTTATGTTAGATCCACTATGGACTGGACTCTCATTATTATGTTAGATCCACTATGGACTGGACTCTCACTATTATGTTAGATCCACTATGGACTGGACTCTCACTATTATGTTAGATCTACTATGGACTGGACTCTCACACTATTATGTTAGATCCACTATGGACTGGACTCTCACTATTATGTTAGATCCACTATGGACTGGACTCTCACACTATTATGTTAGATCCACTACGGACTGGACTCTCACACTATTTTGTTATATCCACTATGGACTGGACTCTCACACTATTATGTTAGATCCACTATGGACCGGACTCTCACACTATTATGTTAGATCCACTATGGACTGGACTCTCACACTATTATGTTAGATCCACTATGGACTGGACTCTCACTATTATGTTAGATCCGCTATGGACTGGACTCTCACTATTATGTTAGATCCACTATGGACTGGACTCTCACACTGTTATGTTAGATCCACTATGGACTGGACTCTCATTATTATGTTAGATCCACTATGGACTGGACTCTCACTATTATGTTAGATCCACTATGGACTGGACTCTCACTATTATGTTAGATCCACTATGGACTGGACTCTCACTATTATGTTAGATCCACTATAGACTGGACTCTCACTATTATGTTAGATCCACTACGGACCGGACTCTCACACTATTATGTTAGATCCACTATGGACTGGACTCTCACACTATTATGTTAGATCCACTATGGACTGGACTCTCACTATTATGTTAGATCCGCTATGGACTGGACTCTCACTATTATGTTAGATCCACTATGGACTGGACTCTCACACTGTTATGTTAGATCCACTATGGACTGGACTCTCATTATTATGTTAGATCCACTATGGACTGGACTCTCACTATTATGTTAGATCCACTATGGACTGGACTCTCACTATTATGTTAGATCCACTATGGACTGGACTCTCACTATTATGTTAGATCCACTATAGACTGGACTCTCACTATTATGTTAGATCCACTATGGACTGGACTCTCACTATTATGTTAGACCCACTATGGACTGGACTCTCACTATTATGTTAGATCCACTATGGACTGGACTCTCACTATTATGTTAGACCCACTATGGACTGGACTCTCACTATTATGTTAGATCCACTATGGACTGGACTCTCACACTGTTATGCTAGATCCACTATGGACTGGACTCTCACTATTATGTTAGATCTACTATGGACTGGACTCTCAGTATTATGTTAGATTCACTATGGACTGGACTCACACTATTATGTTAGATCTACTATGGACTGGACTCTCAGTATTATGTTAGATCCACTATGGACTGGACTCTCACTATTATGTTAGATCCACTATGGACTGGACTCTCACTATTATGTTAGATCTACTATGGACTGGACTCTCAGTATTATGTTAGATCCACTATGGACTGGACTCTCACACTATTATGTTAGATCCACTATGGACTGGACTCTCACACTATTATGTTAGATCCACTATGGACTGGACTCTCACTATTATGTTAGATCCACTATGGACTGGACTCTCACTATTATGATAGATCCACTATGGACTGGACTCTCACTATTATGTTAGATCCACTATGGACTGGACTCTCACACTATTATGTTAGATCCACTATGGACTGGACTCTCACTATTATGTTAGATCCACTATGAACTGGACTCTCACTATTATGTTAGATCTACTATGGACTGGACTCTCACACTATTATGTTAGATCCACTATGGACTGGACTCTCACTATTATGTTAGATCCACTATGGACTGGACTCTCACACTATTATGTTAGATCCACTATGGACTGGACTCTCACACTATTATGTTAGATCCACTATGAACTGGACTCTCACACTATTATGTTAGATCCACTATGGACTGGACTCTCACTATTATGTTAGATCCACTATGGACTGGACTCACACTATTATGTTAGATTCACTATAGACTAGACTTACACTATTATGTTAGATCCACTATGGACTAGACTCACTATTATGTTGGATCCACTATGGACTGGACCCTCACTATTATGTTAGATTCACTATGGACTAGACTCACACTATTATGATAGATTCACTATGGACTAGACTCACACTATTATGTTAGATCCACTATGGACTGGACTCTCACACTATTATGTTAGATCCACTATGGACTGGACTCTCACTATTATGTTAGATCCACTATGGACTGGACTCTCACTATTATGTTAGATCCACTATGAACTGGACTCTCACTATTATGTTAGACCCACTATGGACTGGACTCTCACACTATTATGTTAGATCCACTATGGACTGGACTCTCACTATTATGTTAGATCCACTATGGACTGGACTCTCACACTATTATGTTAGATCCACTATGAACTGGACTCTCACTATTATGTTAGATCCACTATGGACTGGAGTCTCACACTATTATGTTAGATCCACTATGGACTGGACTCTCACTATTATGTTAGATCCACTATGGACTGGACTCTCACTATTATGTTAGATCCACTATGAACTGGACTCTCACTATTATGTTAGACCCACTATGGACTGGACTCTCACACTATTATGTTAGATCCACTATGGACTGGACTCTCACTATTATGTTAGATCCACTATGGACTGGACTCTCACACTATTATGTTAGATCCACTATGAACTGGACTCTCACTATTATGTTAGATCCACTATGGACTGGAGTCTCACACTATTATGTTAGATCCACTATGGACTGGACTCTCACACTATTATGTTAGATCCACTATGGACCGGACTCTCACACTATTATGTTAGATCCACTATGGACTGGACTCTCACACTATTATGTTAGATCCACTATGGACCGGACTCTCACACTATTATGTTAGATCCACTATGGACTGGACTCTCACACTATTATGTTAGATCCACTATGGACTGGACTCTCACTATTATGTTAGATCCGCTATGGACTGGACTCTCACTATTATGTTAGATCCACTATGGACTGGACTCTCACACTGTTATGTTAGATCCACTATGGACTGGACTCTCACACTATTATGTTAGATTCACTATGGACTAGACTCACACTATTATGTTAGATCCACTATGGACTGGACTCTCACAATATTATGCTGGCTCCACTATGGACTGGACTCACATTATTATGTTAGATCCACTATGGACTGGACTCACACTATTATGTTAGATTCACTATGGACTAGACTTACACTATTATGTTAGATCCACTATGGACTAGACTCACTATTATGTTGGATCCACTATGGACTGGACCCTCACTATTATGTTAGATCCACTATGGACTGGACTCTCACACTATTATGTTAGATCCACTATGGACTGGACTCTCACACTATTATGTTAGATCCACTATGGACTGGACTCTCACTATTATGTTAGATCCACTATGAACTGGACTCTCACACTATTATGTTAGATCCACTATGGACTGGACTCTCACACTATTATGTTAGATCCACTATGGACTGGACTCTCACTATTATGTTAGATCCACTATGGACTAGACTCACTATTATGTTGGATCCACTATCGACTGGACTCTCACTATTATGTTAGATCTACTATGGACTGGACTCTCACTATTATGTTAGATCCACTATGGACTGGACTCTCACACTATTATGTTAGATCCACTATGGACTGGACTCTCACACTATTATGTTAGATCCACTATGGACTGGACTCTCACTATTATGTTAGATCCACTATGGACTGGACTCTCACACTATTATGTTAGATCCACTATGGACTGGACTCCCACACTATTATGTTAGATCCACTATGGACTGGACTCTCACTATTATGTTAGATCCACTATGGACTGGACTCTCACTATTATGTTAGATCCACTATGGACTGGACTCTCACAATATTATGTCAGACCCACTCGACATCCATTGCTTTCGGTCTCCCCTAGAGGGAGGGGGTTTGTTACCCACATATGCAGTCCTCTCCAAGGTTTCTCATAGTCATTCACATCGACGTCCCACTGGGGTGAGTTTTTCCTTGCCCATATGTGGGCTCTGTACCGCGGATGTCGTTGTGGCTTGTGCAGCCCTTTGAGACACTTGGGCTATATAAATAAACATTGATTGATTGATTATGATGATTATTATTAATACTAATAGTATTGTGGTGATAATAGACAAGTAGTAAGAATAAGATCTATCAGCATTAATAGAGGAAGTGGAGCAGGTGTGTTACTGACTTGTGTTTGGCGAACTCGTCCTGCAGAACCGCCACATAGCTGGCGGGCAGCAGTCCGGACTCCAGAGATCCAGTCAGCTTCTTGGCCAGCACGTAATGGCCGCGCTGCTCCAGCACCGACAGCTTGTCGCCCTCCCGCACCGTCAGCTCGTCGTCACTGCGGGCCTCGAAGTCGAAGAGCGCGGCGTACAGCTGCACCGGCCTCCTCTTGGGCGACGGCACCGGCACCGGCCCGCGGACGTCGCCCGACACCGTCCGGATCTCAGCGCCATGCGCGGCCCGGTTGACGATCACGTGGTCGGGGGAGCGCACGTCCGGCCAGACGCGGTCCCACAGGCGCCGCAAGCAGGGCAGGCAGCAGCGGCAGCAGCTCTCCATGCCGCCCTTCTGACGCCGGGAAGCATCGTCCTGGCCCCGGCAGCAGCGGGCTCCTGATGGGCCGGACAGACCGGTTCTTGGCTTCCTGCTGGGATCATGGACGCCCGGGGAATGCGGAAGTGGACGACATGTCCGGGCGGAGAGACTTCTGCTTCAAGTCCTGGTCCAGGTCTGCTTCAAGTCCTGGTCCAGGTCTGCTTCAAGTCCAGTCCTAGGTCCTGGTTCTTGGTCTGGTGCTGGCTTTCGTCCTCGTCCTCGTCCTCGTTCTGGTCCTGGTCGTGTCAAGACCAAAAGCGCGGGAAAGAGTATAGGTGCACGCGCGTCCGTTTTGAACGTCACCTGACAGGTGCACGCGCGCGCGTCCCCCTCCCTCCCCCCCTCCACCCACGTGACGTCATCACCGGCACGTGCTGCAAGGTTGCTTCTTTCCCCTCCCCCCCGTCCGTTAGGGGCGCGAGACTGGACTGTGGCCACTTCCGGTACTAACAAAATAAATATTTTTGACAATAATATTTATGTCCGATAATCATACTTGCCAACCCTCCCGAATTTTCCGGGAGACTCCCGAAATTCAGCGCCTCTCCCGAAAACCTCCCGGGACAAATATTCTCCCGAAAATCTCCCGATTTTCAGCCGGAGCTGGAAGCCACGCCCCCTCCAGCTCCATGCGGACCTGAGTGAGGACAGCCTTTTTTCATGGTGACAAGAACTAAATCATCCAGACTAGAGATAAATTGTATTATTATGTTTATTTTACCTAAAAATAAATATGTTTATTAATAAAAAAAAAAATTTAAAAAAATACATTTTTACTATATTTTGCTAAAAACATCAAAATTAATTGTATTTTTATTTGTATTTTTTCGTGACTCCTTATTACATCCAGCCATAGAATTATACATTGAAATAAACATATTTGAAATAATTGATTTTAAATGATCATAATAATACATTTAAAATGACCATATTTAATTATTAAAATAATTGCTTGTTTATCAACGACTTTAGCATTTTATTCATTACATTTTGAAACTCTCAGAAGCCAAGTTATGTTATATTCCTTAATATTTATTTATGCAAGTTTGAAGTATCAATTATCTAAACACAGTTTGTTTGCATATTTTCAGGATGTATATATATATATATATATATATATATATATATATGTATGTGTGGGGGAAAAAATCACAAGACTATTTCATCTCTACAGGCCTGTTTCATGAGGGGGGGTTCCCTCAATCATCAGGAGATTTTAATGGGAGCATTCGCATACCATGGTTTATATAGGGCACAGAGTGGGTGGGTACAGGCTGGCCTAGGGGCGTGGTGATTGGCTCATGTGTTACCTAGGAGGTGTTTCCGTCTATGGCGGCATGTTGTTACAATTTCGCTGCGCTTGTTGAGGGATGACAGGTCTGGACGGTAAATAATAAACAGTTTCTCTTTCAAGCATAGGTTGCATCTTTTATTACCACTATTGTAAGGTGTGCTGGATGCAAGAATTTGCCATGTTATTGAATATTCAACATTATTGTCTTTGAGGTCCCAAATGTGTTTGCTGAGTTCTGTGGTATTTCGCAGGTTTTTGTTCCTGAAAGAAGCCTTGTGATTGTTCCATCTGGTTTTGAATTCTCCCTCGGTTAATCCTACATATGTGTCGGATGTGTTAATGTCCTTGCGTATTACCTTAGATTGGTAGACAACTGATGTTTGTAAGCACCCCCCGTTGAGAGGGCAATCAGGTTTCTTTCGACAATTACAGCCTTTGTTGGTTTTGGAGTCGCTCTGTCCGGGGGCCGACGGCTCATTTGCAATTGTTTTGTTGTGGTTTGAGATGATTTGTCGTATATTGTTCATGCAGCTGTAGCTCAATTTAATGTTGTTCTTGTTGAATACTTTTCTTAGGGTGTTGTCTTTGGGAAAGTGTTTGTCAATCAGGTTGAGGAATTTGTGTCCAATGTTAGTTGAGACGTTTTTGCTGTATGGGGGGTTGTACCAGATGATGTCGTATATATATATATATATATATGTATGAAATACTTGACTTGGTGAATTCTAGCTGTCAGTATACTCCTCCCCTCTTAACCACGCCCCCAACCACGCCCCGCCCCACCCCCGACCACGCCCCCACCCCCCACCTCCCGAAATCGGAGGTCTCAAGGTTGGCAAGTATGCCGATAATGGCTTTTTGCCGATATCCGATATTCCGATATTGACCAAACCCTTAATTAACGATACCGATATCACCCGATACCGATACCAATATATACAGTCGTGGAATTAACACATTATTATGCCTAATTTGGACAACCAGGTATGGTGAAGATAAGCTCCTTTTTTTAAAAAATAAATAAAATAAGATAAATTAATTAAAAACATTTTCTTGAATAAAAAAAAAAAAAGTTAAACAATATAAAAACAGTTACATAGAAACTAGTAATGAATGAAAATGTTAAAGGTTAGTACTATTAGTGGAGCAGCAGCACGCACAATCATGTGTGCTTACGGACTGTATCCCTTGCAGACTGTATTGATATATATTGATATATAATGTAGGAACCTACCAGAATATTAATAACAGAAAGAAACAACCCTTTTGTGTGAATGAGTGTAAATGGGGGAGGGAGGTTTTTTGGGTTGGTGCACTAATTGTAAGTGTATCTTGTGTTTTTTATGTTGATTTAATAAAATAAAAAATAAAAACGATACCGATAATTAAAAAAAAACGATACCGATAATTTCCGATATTACATTCTAAAGCATTTATCGGCCGATATAATCGGACATCTCTAATTATTGTAGCAAATATGTTCTTTATAATGTATCGTATTATACATCTTATTGAATATTTCAACATATGTCAAAATAAGATGTCTTTCTTAAAAAGTTCTGGGTTTTTTTTTTTTACAAAATAGAGAGTTACAATATGTATATTTTTAGAAAAAGTTCTATTAAATATTAAACGAAACATATTTTGTAATAAATGCAAAAATATGTAAATAGTGTTGTACAAAATTATATTAAAAATGACAACTTAAAAAATATGTTATTATTAATCATACTTGCCAACCTTGAGACCTCCAATTTCGGGAGGTGGGGGGTGGGGGGTGGGTGCGAGGGGCGTGGTTGGGGTGGGGGCGTGGTTAAGAGAGAGGAGTATATTTACAGCTAGAATTCACCAAGTCAAGTATTTCATATATATATATATATATATATATATATATATATATATCCCTGCGACCCCGAAGGAAATAAGCGGTAGAAAGTGGATGGATGAATGGATGGATGGATATATATATATATATATATATATATATATATATATATATATATATATATATATATATATATATATATATATATATATATATATATATATATATATATATATAAATAAAAGAAATACTTGAATTTCAGTGTTCATTTATTTACACATATACACACACATAACACTCATCTACTCATTGTTGAGTTAAGGGTTGAATTGTCCATCCTTGTTCTATTCTCTGTCACTATCTTTCTAACCATGCTGAACACCCTCTCTGATGATGCATTGCTGTGTGGCACGCACAAAAGTGCTTTCATCAAATGCACTAGATGGCAGTATTGTCCTGTTTAAGAGTGTCACAACATTGCTGTTTACGGCAGACGGACTGCTTTACTGTAGGCGTTCTTTATATTGTGGGAAAGCGGACTCAGGTCCGCATGGAGCTGGAGGGGGCGTGGCCTCCAGCTCTGCCTGAATTTCGGGAGATTTTCGGGAGAAAATTTGTCCCGGGAGGTTTTCGGGAGAAGCGCTGAATTTCGGGAGTCTCCCGGAAAACCCGGGAGGGTTGGCAAGTATGTTATTAATTGTATTTTCGGATGAAAAAAGTATACTATTGGAAGAATAAAGTCATATTGGTCTTTTCTTAAGTCATAACATTAAAAGTGTGTGTCATATGTACATTATTGACATATTTATACTTTTTACTATTTGCTTGCGGGCAGCACGGTAACGCAGGGGTTAGTGCATGTGACTCACAATACGAAGGTCCTGAGTTCAATCCCCGGGCTCGGGATCTTTCTGTGTGGAGTTTGCATGTTCTCCCCGTGACTGCGTGGGTTCTAGAGATGCGCGGTTTGCGGGCACAACCGCGGAGTCCGCGGATTATCTGCGGATCGGGCGGATGAAATTTAAAAAAATTAGATTTTATCCGCGGGTCGGGTCGGGTCGGGCGGTTGAAATAAAAAAAAAATTGATTTTAAATAGATTCAGGCGGGTGGCAGTTAAACCAATTGGTAAATATATATACATAGTTAAATGTTGTTACCCACATACGAAAAACGAGCAGGCACCTGCAGCATATGCCACAACAGAAGAAAAAAAAAAAAAGAGATGGACACTTTTACAGAGCGGAGAAGGGACGCCTCGCCGGGGTCCGGGACCGAGGCCCCTTCCCCCGAGAGGGCCCCACCGGGAGCCGTAGCTGAGGCGATCCGCGAGAAGGGCCCGACGCACGTCCAGGGTCACCACCGCGCCCACCGCACCGACACCCCGCCTCGTCCGCCTTCGCCGCGGCCGGCGTCACGCGCAGCAGGTAAGCAGCTTACCTGCCCGCCACCCCTGTTGCCGGGGGCGCGTAACAGGGGTCACTCCGCGCGCAGTGCGCTCACGAAAGGGGTGGGGCTCACCCTGGTTGATATAGACAGCAGGATGGTGGCCATGGACGTCGGAACCCGCTAAGGAGTGTGTAACAACCCACCTGCCGAATCAACTAGCCCTGAAAATGGATGGCGCTGGAGCGTCGGGCCCATACCCGGCCGTCGCCGGCAGCGAGACGCGCTTGGAGGTGCGCTCAGCGCGGCTCCCATATGATTGCGCACTGGTGTGCGTCTGGGTCGTGACAGCGTGGCACGCGAATGTCTGTGCTGCATTGGATCAGTCTCCTTTCTTTAACAGGCAAAAGCTTTATAACCTCACTAATGCCTTGCATCATCTATATTAGATATATAACAACGGGCGGGTGCGGGCGGATGGCGGGCGGGTGCGGTTCTGATCAAATGTTACATCGGGTGGATGGCGGATGGTTGACGACTTTCTGATGCGGTTGCGGATGAAATAATTGCCTATCCGCGCATCTCTAGTGGGTTCCCTCCACGTACTCCGGCTTCCTCCCACCTCCAAAGACATGCACCTGGGGATAGGCCCCTCCCTCCTCCAAAGACATGCACCTGGGGATAGGCCCCTCCCTCCTCCAAAGACATGCACCTGGGGATAGGCCCCTCCCACCTCCAAAGACATGCACCTGGGGAAAGGTTGATTAGCAACATTAAATGGTCCCTAGTGTGTGAATGTTGTCTATCTGTGTTGGCCCTGTGATGAGGTGGTGACTTGTCCAAGGTGTACACCGCCTTCCGCCCGAATGCAGCTGAGATAGGCTCCGGCACCCCCCGCCACCCCGAAGGGGACAAGCGGTAGAAAATGGATGGACTATTTGCATGCATATTCCTTATTGTATTCTATTAATAGTGTTTTTATTGTTGTTTGTGTACTTATTTAGTTTGTACCATTTTATTGATCGGTTTGTTTAGCTGTGTTTTATATATAGAATGTTTTGTACTTATTGTGTTTTTTGTAATATTTTACCTTACTGATTGTCATCTGTTCAGCACTTTAGTGTGAGGATCTGTTGCCCAGATCATAGTTTGTTTGGGATTCAATTCTGTTTCAGCACCCCTGTTTTGTTGCTTTAGTTTCCATGACGTCAGATTACTCTCACCTGCCTCTGATTAGTGTCCGGGACGCTCACCTGTTCCTGGGGACTAATCAGAGAGCTA
Organism: Nerophis lumbriciformis; assembly: GCF_033978685.3. Lineage (NCBI taxonomy): Eukaryota > Metazoa > Chordata > Actinopteri > Syngnathiformes > Syngnathidae > Nerophis > Nerophis lumbriciformis. The sequence goes on from NC_084548.2 coordinate 76,061,101, forward strand.
TTTTATCCATCCTCTGGCCTCACTGGGCCTGGTGGTTGTGTTTGCTCCCATGTAGTGATGGGTTGATGAGGCGTCATGAAGCGTTTCGACACATTGCAAAACTGTATTGATACTGTGTCGATACTGTGTCACTAAATACTGACATCTGCTGGACATTAAAAATCCCTACAGGCAACCTATGGACCGACTCAACTGACACTGATTTGATGCCCTAGTACAGGGGTCACCAACCTTTTTGAAACCAAAAACTACTTCTTGGGTACTGATTAATGCCAAGGGCTACCAGTTTGATACACACTTAAATAAATACATATATTGTCATTTGTAAGTTACACGTAAGTGTGATTTAAACAAGAATAGCTAAATAAATAAATGTATATATATAAAAAAAATGGGTATTTCTGTCTGTCATTCCGTCGTACATTTTTTTTTTCCTTTTACGGAAGGTTTTTTGTAGAGAATAAATGATGAAAAAAAACACTTAATTGAACGGTTTAAAAGAGGAGAAAACACGAAAAAAATTAAAATAACATTTTGAACCATAGTTTATCTTCAATTTCGACTCTTTAAAATTCAAAATTCAACCGACAAAAAGAAGAGAAAAACTAGCTAATTTGAATCTTTTTGAAAAAAATTAAAAAAAGAATTTATGGAACATCATTAGTCATTTTTCCTGATTAAGATACATTTTAGAATTTTGATGACATGTTTTGAATTGGTTAAAATCCAATCTGCACTTTGTTAGAATATTTAACAAATTGGACCAAGCTATATTTCTAACAAAGACAAATCAGTATTTCTTCTAGATTTTCCAGAACAAAAATGTTAAAAGAAATTCAAAATACTTTGAAATAAGATTTAAATTTGATTCTACAGATTTTCTAGATTTGCCAGAATATTTTTTTTTAAATTTTAATCATAGTAAGTTTGAAGAAATATTTCACAAATATTCTTCGTCGAAAAACCAGAAGCTAAAATATTTATTATTCTTTACAATAAAAATAAAAAAAATACTTGAACATTGACTTAAATTGTCAGGAAAGAAGAGGAAGAAATTTAAATGGTAAAAAGGTATATTCGTTTAAAAATCCTAAAATCATTTTTAAGGTTGTATTTTTTTCTCTAAAATTGTATTTCTAAAAGTAATAAGAAGCAAAGTAAAAAAATAAATGAATTTATTTAAACAAGTGAAGACCCATCCATCCATCCATTTTCTACCGCTTATTCCAAGTGAAGACCAAGTCTTTAAAACATTTTTTTGGATTTTCAAATTCTATTTGAGTTTTGTCTCTTTTAGAATTAAAAATGTCGAGCAAAGCGAGACCAGCTTGCTAGTAAATAAATACAATTTAAAAAATAGAGGCAGCTCACTGGTAAGTGCTGCTCTTTGAGCTATTTTTAGAACAGGCCAGCGGGCTACTGATCTGGTCCTTACGGGCTACCTGGTGACCGCGGGCACCGCGTTGGTGACCCCTGCCCTAGTATATACAATAATATAAACCAAGTCATTGTATTTAATGTAGGATTATTTCATATCTTCATTTAAATAAAAATATATTTGTATCTTTTTTAGATACAGTCAATAAATAATGTGAACATGTATCATAACATGGACATCTAAGAGAACGTGTTGTGGATGATTGTGGACTGGGAATTGTTTTTATTTAATTTTTTTACACATTCTTATTAAAAAAAAAAAAAAAAAAGTTTTTCTGACGTATTACATTTTAGACGATTTCTCTTTTTAGTTATTATTTCTCCGGCTGTAGAAAAGAGCCGCTCACAGGGCACAGAGGAGGCGTCAGTGTGACACAGTTGGCGTATCGGTCACGTGACCAAAACAGCTCATGATCGGTCACGTGACTTTCTAAAAGCAGTACGTGCACCGACACAGGGTTTTGCTCTATGAACTCGACGCATGCGCCGATGCATCGGTGTTGCCGGACCCATCACTATTCGTACCTGCAAGCCTAACCAATCTGGCGCCCTAGGCAAGATTTTAGGTGGCACCCCCCCACATCGGCAGTGAAGTGTATATACTCACAAGAACCCGAATAGCTTTGTCTTTGACCTTTTTTTTTTTACTTACAACTATACCTAATATATAAAGGGGTGGAAAAGTGATGATTACCTGCAGGGCAAACATTAGCTAACCAGAAGGCAATAACAATGTAAACAAAAAACACCTGCTTGAGAGAGACCTAATACAAACATTTATATGCACGTACAACACTTAGAACTTTTAGCATATCAGTATGTGGAATTAAATTATGGAATAGATTAAGTAAAAAAAGTAAAAAAATTGTACTGATATGATCCAGTTTAAGAGGTTGTTCAAAATAATAGTGCTTACAGAGTACAAAGAAGAAGAATTATGAGAAATACTTTCAACCTTATTGAAAATAAGATATTCTTCATCTCAGTATGTTAATATAATGACTGAATTAATTAATTAATTACATATTACAAAACTGTTGTATACTAACTCATAGATGTTATTTTATTATATAAAAAGGTCAGTAAATGATTCTATATATTTGTAAACGCTTTGAAGTGGGAAAGAGGTAGGATTAAATAAGCTTTGCTTCTTCCTACTCCTTTTCGGGCATGATGTAAAATGAAATGATATGAAATTGTGTGATGTATTATGATGTAAGTGTGTTCATGTTCCAAATAAACTAAAGAAAGAAAGAAATGTCCCTGAGGAATGTAAAGTGGGAGTACTGTAATTACCTAACGTTACATTATTATTTTCCATAACAATTTAGCCCCCTCCACAATATTAACCCGACGTTAAAACAGAACTAGCTATTTATTGATTAGCAATTGCCGAATCATGTAACATTAGCTTAATGCTAAAAAGCCAGGTTACTATCACATTCTGTAACAGACAAATAATTTCATGTAGGCTAACGTTACCTACCTGCTACCTCTGTCTTTTCTCGTTTCTCCTCCTCTTCTTTTCTCTTTTTTCTTCCCTGGGCACCTGACAGTTTTGACCGTTTTGACATCTTGTGTTGATTTTTTGATGTGGTGACGTCCAAAAAGAGTCATGATACGGGAAGGGAGGGGGCGCACCGTGCGGGGGAGGAGGGGGGGCGTAATGTTGTAACAAATAATATTTCTATTAAATAGGCTTTACTTTGCATTTTAATTAACGTGGGATTATTTTTTGTATTTAGAAATAATAGTAACAACTTTTTTTCTTTCTTTTTTTTCTCCAACATTTGTGGCACTGGCGTGGCGCCCCCTGATGGACGGCGCCCTTAGCATTTGCCTATACGGCCTATGCCACGGGCCGGCCCTGCCTGCAAGCTGCTTCCTGACGTTCCTCTGCACCTTGGAAAGACGACCATCACCATGCCACCATCACGTAACATTTAGGGCATTAGTAGCTGTTTTAAAATTGTGTTTTAGAAATAAATAAACCCTGACCTTGACCTTTTAAAAAAGGCAGAATACCTCAAAATATAAATTTTCAATCGTATTCTATAGCTACTGTAACGTTTTTCATCAAATAAAGTATAACATAACCAATTTTGAGTTGTACTATAAGAATACGTGCATACATTTCTTGAAGAAAAAGAGGGTATTGTTGCATGTTTCAGAGAAAAAAACTCAATATAATGAGAATTTTTCAAAGTAAGCTATTTTCAGGGAAAAAGAGTCAACCTTTGTTAAAGAATACATTTATTTTTGGAATTTGTTTTAATTTACTGATATTTTATATTTATATTTATAAACATTTTTTTTATATATTATATTTAGATTAAGGGGAAAAAAAAGTCAAGTTAACAGTAAGGTGTTCTTTTTAAAGATGTTGATAATAATCCTACCTGTTGCTAATATTATGAGTGCATTTAAATATTACAAGAATACAAGTTTGGAAAGAAGAATAAGCTTTAAGTGAAAATATTTTTAAAGCATTTCTTCACGGCCCGGGCGCATGCCAATGCTCATTCATCTATGAGCCCCGCGGAGCGCACCTTGGGACACGCCCACGGCCGCTCACCTCCTGCACGTGTCACTCTGGCGGCAGCAAGCAGCTGCAATCAATCTGCAATCTGCGCACCTGTGGCTACTGACGAAGGACGGCGTAAAGACCCGCGGACCCGAAGATGCAGTGCCGGAACGTAGTTCACTCCCGTAGTAAGCATCCCTCCCGCGTACTTGATTTCTCTCTGTGCCTTCCCTGTGTTTAATTAAAGTTATTGGTTATTATATATATACACGTATATATATATATATATATATATATATATATATATATATATAAAAATATATATATATATTGTGTGTGTACACATATATATATATATATATATATATATATATATATATATATATATATATATATATATACATACACACTATATATATATATATATATATATATATATATATATATATATATATATATATATATATATATATATATATATATATATATATATGATAAAACAGAGTTAAATACTATGATGCCCCCTTGTGTCTGTCCCGTCCACTCCTCCCAGTACCTAACATATTTATTCTAAAGAAAGGTCAATCATGTCAATATATTTTTTTTAAAGAACAGAATATTGAAAGTTACTAATTAGCAAATCCCCATACAACCACATTAAAGTTGTCATATTACGAGAACAACGTATTAGTGGTATGTCGAAATTGACAGAAAAGGAACAGGATGCTAACAAACTGTTAGCATCCGAGGTTGAACTTTGGCTAACTGCTGACAACCAGTACGTGCTACCAACCAGTGAGCATGTCTGGTAACACTTAACAGTTAATTCATACACATAGTCGCACACACCATACACTCTCTTGGATTTTGTCACACACCATACCATTGTTTAATTAAAGTTATTGGTTGTTGTTATATATATATAATAGTTAAATACTATGCCCCCTTGTGTCTGTGCCGTCCACTCCTCCCAGTATGTAACATATTTATTCTAAACAAAGGTCAATCATGTCAATATTTTTTTTTTAGAAGAACAGAATATTGTAAGTTACTAATTAGCAAATCCCCATACAACCAGATTAAAGTTGTCATATTACGAGAACAACGTATTAGGGGTATGTCAAAATTGACAGAAAAGGAACAGGATGCTAACAAACTGTTAGCATCCGAGGTTGACCTTTGGCTAACTGCTGACAACAAGTACATGCTACCAACCAGTTAGCATCTCTGGTAATACTTAACAGTTAATTCATACACATAGTCGCACACACCATACACTCTCTTGGATTTTGTCACACACCATACCATTGTTTAATTAAAGTTATTGGTTGTTATTATATATATATATAATAAAACAGTTAAATAGTATGCCCCCTTGTGTCTGTGCCGTCCACTCCTCCCAGTATGTAACATATTTAATCTAAAGAAAGGTCAATCATGTCAATATTTTTTTTTTAGAAGAACAGAATATTGAAAGTTACTAATTAGCAAATCCCCATACAACCAGATTAAAGTTGTCATATTACGAGAACAACGTATTAGTGATATGTCGAAATTGACAGAAAAGGAACAGGATGCTAACAAACTGTTAGCATCCGAGGTTGAACTTTGGCTAACTGCTGACAACCAGTACGTGCTACCAACCAGTGAGCATGTCTGGTAACACTTAACAGTTAATTAATACACATAGTCGCACACACCATACACTCTCTTGGATTTTGTCACACACCATACCATTGTTTAATTAAAGTTATTGGTTGTTGTTATATATGTATAATAGTTAAATAGTATGCCCCCTTGTGTCTGTGCCGTCTACTCCTCCCAGTATGTAACATATTTATTCTAAAGAAAGGTCAATCATGTCAATATTTTTTTTTTTAGAAGAACAGAATATTGAAAGTTACTAATTAGCAAATCCCCATACAACCAGATTAAAGTTGTCCTATTACGAGAACAACGTATTAGTGATATGTCGAAATTGACAGAAAAGGAACAGGATGCTAACAAACTGTTAGCATCCGAGGTTGACCTTTGGCTAACTGCTGACAACAAGTACAAGCTACCAACCAGTTAGCATCTCTGATCGACGCATGGCTAAATACCTGCTAACATCCCTTTCCAGGTGTATAGCTAACAGCTAACCCATGTTAGCTCCCCTTTGTGCACCCATGGACACGTATTAGTGAAACTGACAGAAAAGCAGACGAGTATTATTGCTACTAATTCTTCCTTGTAAACTTAGTTTTTATTCTCGTAATGCCGTGAATGTTTGGAACATGACAGACCGCTAGCAGCTAGTTAGCACACGGTTTTATTAGTATATTTAGCTTTGTGTTGTACAGCTCAGGAGGCAACAAGCACAAAAAAAAGCAAACCGTGACGTCACATTTAAACAGAAACCAAAAAAAAGACAGAAGCTCGTTTGTTCACAGCAGAGTGAAATGTTTCTTCATTCCATCAACAAATGATCTTTGAACACCTTCAAATATTTAGACTAGCATAAGAAAGACCATAATAATCATAATAAATAGAAACATTGGAATGGTATCAAAGAGGGAGGGGTGGGGGGGGGGGGGATAATGGCCGTGAGAGTTTGTACAAAAACCTTTTTTCTAATTTTGTTCTTTTTTTTCCTGAGTTTTGACTTTTGTCGTCCGCAGCCTTCACGCCCGCTAAATATACTAATAGACCCCCCACGGCGGGGCCCTATGGCTTTTCATTCTCTCTCACGGATTGGCGTGTCTGCGCTAACGTTAGCTCGGAGGTTAGCGGCCGCCGCCCGAACACAAAGCCGCCAAAATGAAACAATGAGACATTTTCCACGGCGGTCACGTTACCTTTCTTCATCTACTTTCTCTTAGCTACCTGTTAGCATTTTTTGTTTCTTTCTTTGTATTGTTCTGCATGTGCTCACAGGATGCTAACTACCTGTTCGCGGCTATTCTAGCATCCGTCGCTAACTGCTGACAACCAGTGCATGCTAACAATGACAACAGCTTAATGCTAACACATTTTAGCACCCTTACTGGCCCCAATGGCTAAACTCTAACAACCTGCATGTAAGCATTCCCTATCCAGGCATCGCTAAATGTTAATAGACAAGTTAGCATCTCTTAGGGACACATTGCTAAATGCTAATAACCTGTTAGCATCTCCTGGCTAAATGCTATCGACCTGTTAGCCTCCGTTGTTGACATGTGGCTAAATGTTAACAACTAGTACATGCTAACAAACTATTAGCTTACCTTACAGATACATGGCTAAATGGTAACAAACTTTTAGCATTTTTTTTGGGATGCCTGGCAAAATGCTACCAACCAGTTAGCATCTCTGATGGATGCTAACACCTAAATACCAGATGAATAGATAAATGCTAACCTTTTTTAATCTACTTTCTCTTAGGTAACTGTTTTTGTTTGTTTTGAATTTTCTGCGTGTGTTCACAGGATGCTAACAACCTGTTAGCATACGAGGTTGACATGTGGCTAACTGCTGACAACCAGTACATGCTAACAACCTATTAGCTTTCCTTATGACTAAATGCAAAGCACCTGTTAGCATCCCTTATTGACACACGAATAAATGCGGCTTCCCATTATGGATGACAACAGCTTAATGCTAATACAATTTTAGCACCCCTCAATGGCTAAATTCTAACAACCTGTAAGCATTTCCTATCCCTATAAAGGCATTGTTAAATGCTTAAAACAGTTAACATCTCTTATGAACACATTGCTAAATGCTAATAACCTGTTAGCATCCCCTGGTGACGCGTGGCTAAATGCTTTTGTCCTGTTAGCCTCCATTTTTGACATGTGGTTAAAGGTTAACAACCAGTACATGCTAACAACCTATTAGCTTCCCTTTTTGAGTGAATAGCTAAATGTTAACAACCTTTTAGCATCTCTGATCGACGCATGGCTAAATACCTGCTAGCATCCCTTTACGGGTGCATAGCTAAATGCTAATCCATGTTAGCTCCCCTTTATGGACACATTCCAAACCCCTCTAAGTGTTCCCTATATTGGCATAGCTAAATTCTAACAAGTAGTTAGCACCCTTACAGATACATATCTAAATGCTAACAACCCATTGGCTAAATGTTAACAACCGGTAGATGCTAACAACCTATTAGCTTCCTTAACGAGTGAATGGCTAAATGTCAACAACCTTTTAGCATTTCTAATCGATGCCTGGCTAAATACCTGTTAGCATCCCTTTACAGATGCATAGCTAACAGCTAGCCCATGTTAGCTCCCCTTTGTGGATGCATGGATACATTCCAAACCCCTCTAAGTGTTCCCTATATTGGCATAGCTAAATTGTAACAAGTAGTTAGCACCCTTACAGATACATGTCTAAATGCTAACAACCCATTGGCTAAATGTTAACAACCGGTAGATGCTAACAACCTATTAGCTTCCTTAATGAGTGAATGGCTAAATATCATCAACCTGTTAGCATTTCTAATCGATGCCTGGTTAAATATCTGTTAGCATCCCTTTACAGATGCATAGCTAACAGCTAGCCCAAGTTAGCTCCCCTTGGTGGATGCATGGATACATTCCAAACCCCTCTAAGTGTTCCCCATATTGACACAGCTAAATTGTACCAAGTAGTTAGCACCCTTACAGATACATATCTAAATGCTAACAACCCATTGGCTAAATGTTAACAACCGGTAGATGCTAACAACCTATTAGCTTCCTTAACGAGTGAATGGCTAAATGTCAACAACCTTTTAGCATTTCTAATCGATGCCTGGCTAAATACCTGTTAGCATCCCTTTACAGATGCATAGCTAACAGCTAGCCCAAGTTAGCTCCCCTTTGTGAGCGCATGGATACATTCCAAACCCCTCTAAGTGTTCCTATATTGGCATAGCTAAATTGTAACAAGTAGTTAGCACCCTTACAGATACATATCTAAATGCTAACAACCCATTGGCTAAATGTTAACAACCGGTAGATGCTAACAACCTATTCGCTTCCTTAATGAGTGAATGGCTAAATATCAACAACCTGTTAGCATTTCTAATCGATGCCTGGCTAAATACCTGTTAGCATCCCTTTACAGATGCATAGCTAACAGCTAGCCCAAGTTAGCTCCCTTTGTGGACGCATGGATACATTCCAAACCCCTCTAAGTGTTCCCTATATTGGCATAGCTAAATTGTAACAAGTAGTTAGCACCCTTACAGATACATATCTAAATGCTAACAACCCATTGGCTAAATGTTAAAAACCGGCAGATGCTAACAACCTATTAGCTTCCTTAACGAGTGAATGGCTAAATGTCAACAACCTGTTAGCATTTCTAATCGATGCCTGGCTAAATACCTGTTAGCATCCCTTTACAGATGCATAGCTAACAGCTAGCCCAAGTTAGCTCCCTTTGTGGACGCATGGATACATTCCAAACCCCTCTAAGTGTTCCCTATATTGGCATAGCTAAATTGTAACAAGTAGTTAGCACCCTTACAGATACATATCTAAATGCTAACAACCCATTGGCTAAATGTTAACAACCGGTAGATGCTAACAACCTATTAGCTTCCTTAATGAGTGAATGGCTAAATATCATCAACCTGTTAGCATTTCTAATCGATGCCTGGTTAAATATCTGTTAGCATCCCTTTACAGATGCATAGCTAACAGCTAGCCCAAGTTAGCTCCCTTTTGTGGACGCATGGATACATTCCAAACCCCTCTAAGTGTTCCCTATGTTGGCATAGCTAAATTGTAACAAGTAGTTAGCACCCTTACAGATACATATCTAAATGCTAACAACCCATTGGCTAAATGTTAACAACCGGTAGATGCTAACAACCTATTAGCTTCCTTAATGAGTGAATGGCTAAATATCAACAACCTTTTAGCATTTATAATCGATGCCTGGTTAAATACCTGTTAGCATCCCTTTACAGATGCATAGCTAACAGCTAGCCCAAGTTAGCTCCCCTTTGTGGACGCATGGATACATTCCAAATCCCTCTAAGTGTTACATATATTGGCATAGCTAAATTGTAACAAGTAGTTAGCACCCTTACAGATACATATCTAAATGCTAACAACCCATTGGCTAAATGTTAACAACCGGTAGATGCTAACAACCTATTAGCTTCCTTAACGAGTGAATGGCTAAATGTCAACAACCTTTTAGCATTTCTAATCGATGCCTGGCTAAATACCTGTTAGCATCCCTTTACAGATGCATAGCTAACAGCTAGCCCAAGTTAGCTCCCCTTTGTGGACGCATGGATACATTCCAAACCCCTCTAAGTGTTCCCCATATTGACATAGCTAAATTGTAACAAGTAGTTAGCACCCTTACAGATACATATCTAAATGCTAACAACCCATTGGCTAAATGTTAACAACCGGTAGATGCTAACAACCTATTAGCTTCCTTAAAGAGTGAATGGCTAAATATCAACAACCTGTTAGCATTTCTAATCGATGCCTGGCTAAATACCTGTTAGCATCCCTTTACAGATGCATAGCTAACAGCTAGCCCAAGTTAGCTCCCCTTTGTGGACGCATGGATACATTCCAAACCCCTCTAAGTGTTCCCTATATTGGCATAGCTAAATTGTAACAAGTAGTTAGCACCCTTACAGATACATATCTAAATGCTAACAACCCATTGGCTAAATGTTAACAACCGGTAGATGCTAACAACCTATTAGCTTCCTTAATGAGTGAATGGCTAAATATCATCAACCTGTTAGCATTTCTAATCGATGCCTGGTTAAATATCTGTTAGCATCCCTTTACAGATGCATAGCTAACAGCTAGCCCAAGTTAGCTCCCCTTTGTGGACGCATGGATACATTCCAAACCCCTCTAAGTGTTCCCTATATTAGCATAGCTAAATTGTAACAAGTAGTTAGCACCCTTACAGATACATATCTAAATGCTAACAACCCATTGGCTAAATTTTAACAACCGGTAGATGCTAACAACCTATTAGCTTCCTTAATAAGTGAATGGCTAAATATCAACAACCTGTTAGCATTTCTAATCGATGCCTGGCTAAATACCTGTTAGCATCCCTTTACAGATGCATAGCTAACAGCTAGCCCAAGTTAGCAAGCTAAATGCTAACAACCCATTGGCTAAATGTTAACAACTAAATGCTACCAACTATTTAGCATCTCTGAACGACGCATGGCTAAATACCTGTTGGCATCCCTTTCCAGATGTGTTGTTGCATGCTAACCACCTTTCAGCGTTTATTGTGGAGGTATGGCTACATGCTAACAACATTTTAGCTTTCCTTCCAGAGGCATGGCTACATGCTAACAACCTGGTAACGCTGTTAATGCTAACAGTTTAACAAGAGAAAAGAGCTGAAGAAAGGCAAGCGATTAGAATTGAAAACGTTAGCATGTCTCAAGCGAAAAGCTTCGTGATTGGGGGTTTGGGGGGTTGGGGGGGGGGACTGGGCGGGGTGGAACTCGGAGGTGAGAGGAACCAAAAACGGAACAATCTGGAAAGAATTCTGTACATGTAAACATCACACTTCCATGAGGAGGAAAAAGAGGCGGAGTCTTCGAGAGCTAGCAAGGGAAAGTCTGGTGCAAAAAAACCGAGAAGTGAGAAAAAAAGCAAAAGTAAAAGTTCCAGAAGCACCGTCGGTGGTGTGCCGTAGAAAAATAAAAGTTCTTTGTGGACTTCCTGCTGGACAACATCTCAGCTAACGCTAACCAATGACTCGTTCCCCGAGAGAGAAGTTCAACGGACAAAACAAATCCTCCTATGTAACTTGCAGCCAGCAGGGGGGCGTGTCTAGCAGGGGGGGGGCGTGTCTAGCAGGTCAGCTGACCGCCAGCCAGGAGTCGCGACACAAACCGAATATAAAATAGTTTTGCTTTCACGGCTGAAAGAGCAAATTCCAACTTTGTCAAGATTGTCGTTTTGCTTGCTTTGAAGTTCTGGTGCGGTTCTGCACTCTCACAGTCGGCAAAAAGTCACGGGAACTCAAGCCTACTTCAAGATCCCCCGAGCGAGATCTTTGGGAAAGAAACCAAAGACGTCCCAGGTCCAAGTGGACCCTAGGGTCCCGTCAACCAGCGACTGAGACCGGGGTCAGACCGGACCCAAAACCCAACCAGGACCGTCTCAACGACAGCCGACGTGAATACTGACTGAAACATCAAAGGATTTGCCAGACATCATAGCCCCGCCCTTAAATGACACTTTTTTTTTTTTTGCATATTCTTCCAACAAAAACTTTCTTCTCAGTTCTAATCTGGAACTTTCCACAAATCCCCCCCCCCAAAAGAAACGTGTTGTGGTTTAGCGCTGACGGATTGTTTAGGCCAGTGGTCCCCAACCACCAGTCCAGGGACCGGTACCGGTCCGTGACACATTTGCTACCAAGCCGGAGAGAAAGATTAAATAATTTATAAAGGACTTGCATTTTCTCCCACTTAACTTTGGCCTGTCCTACTAGACCAGGGGTGTCAGACTGGTTTTCATTGAGGGCCACACTGTAGTCATGGCTGCCAGTAGAGGGCCGCTTGTAATAGTAAATAATTAACCAATTTGCCTATGAATTAAAATATTTAAAAAAAAAATTACGTAAAGAGTAAAAAAAATCTGCCAATTTTACCAGTTTTTTAACAAAAAAAAACTGGCAGCTTAGTTGCCACTAAAATATTGTACTGTAAAATATATGCTGTTTTTTTAAATTATTATTATTATTACAACATAAATAAATAGAAATACCGTACCGCTGTTTCATTTTATTCTGGCAACTCAGATGGCAGTTTGTTACCAAAATAAAATGTGCTAACATAAAATCATCAATCGTGGATTTTAAAGTAAACAAAAAAAAACAAAAAAACTGACAGCTCAGTCGACAGAATTTTACTGTAAAAAAACAAACATTGGTCGTTTTTTCCCCCCAACTTACAGTAGTAATATTACGGAGACCCTAAAGGGACATGGGGGTAAAAAAAATGTTTATAATTTTTTTAAATTTTATTTTATTTTTTAGACATGTATCTCGTGCGCACGAGAAACTTTTTATAAATTTATAACAAAAAAAATATTTTTTTATTAAAATTTTTTTTTTTTTAGACATGTATCTCGTGCGCACGAGATAGTTTCTCATGCACATAAGATACATGTCTAAAAAAAAAAAAAAAAATCGTTTTTTTTAGATATGTATCTCGTGCGCACGAGATACATATCTAAAAAAAAAAAGTATTTATTTAGAAAAAAAATTTTTTTAGAACTGTAAAAAAAGTTTCTCCTTCGCATGAGAAAGTTTCTCATGCGCATAAGATACATGTCTAAAAAACAAAATTCGTTTTTTTTAGATATGTATCTCGTGCGCACGAGATACATATGTAAAAAAAAAAAAAAAAAGTGTTTATTTAGAAACATTTTTTTTTAGAACTGTATAAAATGTTTCTCGTGCGCATGAGTTTCTCATGCGCATAAGATACATGTCTAAAAAAAAAAATTCGTTTTTTTTAGATATGTATCTCGTGCGCACGAGATACATATGTAAAAAAAAAAAAAAAAAGTATTTATTTAGAAAAAATTTTTTTTAGAACTGTAAAAAAAAGTTTCTCGTGCGCATGAGAAAGTTTCTCATGCGCATAAGATACATGTCTAAAAGAAAAAAATCCGTTTTTTTTAGATATGTATCTCGTGCGCACGAGATACATATCTAAAAAAAAAAAAAAGTATTTATTTAGAAAAAATTTTTTTTTAGAACTGTAAAAAAAGTTTCTCGTGCGCATGAGAAAGTTTATCATGCGCATGAGAAAGTTTCTCATGCGCATAAGATACATGTCTAAAAGAAAAAAATCCATTTTTTTTAGATATGTATCTCGTGCGCACGAGATAGTTTCTCATGCGCATAAGATAGATGTCTAAAAAAAAAAAAAAAAAAAAATCGTTTTTTTTAGATATGTATCTCGTGCGCACGAGATAGTTTCTCATGCGCATAAGATACATGTCTAAAAAAAAAAAATTCGTTTTTTTTTAGATATGTATCTCGTGCGCACGAGATAGTTTCTCATGCGCATAAGATACATGTCTAAAAGAAAAAAAATCGTTTTTTTTAGATATGTAACTCGTGCGCACGAGATACATATGTAAAAAAAAAAAAAAAAAGTGTTTATTTAGAAAAATTTTTTTTTAGAACTGTATAAAAAGTTTCTCGTGCGCATGAGTTTCTCATGCGCATAAGATACATGTCTAAAAAAAAAATTCGTTTTTTTTAGATATGTATCTCGTGCGCACGAGATACATATCTAAAAAAAAAAAAAAAAAAGTATTTATTTAGAAAATTTTTTTTTTAGAACTGTAAAAAAAAGTTTCTCGTGCGCATGAGAAAGTTTCTCATGCACATAAGATACATGTCTAAAAAAAAAATTCGTTTTTTTTAGATATGTATCTCGTGCGCACGAGATAGTTTCTCATGCGCATAAGATACATGTCTAAAAAAAAAAATTTGTTTTTTTTAGATATGTATCTCGTGCGCACGAGATACATATGTAAAAAAAAAAAAAAAAGTGTTTATTTAGAAACATTTTTTTTTAGAACTGTATAAAAAGTTTCTCGTGCGCATGAGAGTTTCTCATGCGCATAAGATACATGTCTAAAAAAAAAAATTCGTTTTTTTTAGATATGTATCTCGTGCGCACGAGATACATATCTAAAAAAAAAAAAAAGTATTTATTTAGAAAATTTTTTTTTTAGAACTGTAAAAAAAGTTTCTCATGCGCATAAGATACATGTCTAAAAAAAAAATATTGTTTTTTTTTAGAGATACATATCTAAAAAAAAAAAAAAAAAAGTGTTTATTTAAAAAACTTTTTTTTTTAGAACTTTATAAAAAGTTTCTCGTGCACAACATGTCTAAAATAAATAAATAAATACAAAAAAATATTTAAAAAAATATTGCCTCCATGTCCCTTTAGGGGCTCCGTATAATATACTGTAAAACAAAAAACAAAATTTTACAGTAAAATCTATTTGTCATTTTTATAATGTACAATTTGATGGAAAACCATAAGTTAAGCAGATATTTAGGTATTTATTTGGATTTTGACCAACAAAGTTAGATAATATAATATTTTTTGCAATATTGGACACCATTTTTTCCCCCCTGTCAAACTAGAAAAAAAACCCTAATACCTTTAGTAAGAAAATAAGAAAGTAGAGAAAGAAAATATAAGGTATTTTATTGAACATATTATTTGCAGGCTTTTGCGGGGCCATGTAAAATGAGGGGGGGGGGGGGGGGCAGATCTGACCCGCGGGCCTTGAGTTTGACACACCAATGAGCTTGTTTATAGATGTGCAATAACACTCCTCACTTTGTGACATGATACCATGCACATTGATGAAGATATCAGACAGAAAAGTGACAGATTGTAGCCAAAGGCTGATTTCCATCTGCATGTCATTGCAAAGAAACACTAATTCAGCCCTATGGTGACTTGCATTTTTCAGGCATTTATTCTTGCTGTGTTTATCTGGCACGAGTCTAAATAATGCCGACGTTAAAACAGTCCCTGGTGCAAGGAAAGGTTGGGGACCACTCACTGGTCTAGGCCATCACTCACTGGTCTAGGCCTTCACTCACTGGTCTAGGCCATCATTCACTAGTTCAGGCCATCACTCACTAGTTTAGGCCATCACTCACTAGTCTAGGCCATCACTCACTAGTCTAGGCCATCACTCACTAGTCTAGGCCATCACTCACTAGTCTAGACCATGATCAGCTGCACTGCACACAGCTCAGCACTGCCCCCGCAGGCCTGGAGTAAATATCACCTTTGTAATTATATAATTATAGTCCCTCCCTAGCAATTAGCTCCTCCTTCATTTGGCTTATTTTTATTAGTCACACCTTGTTTTTGTTTTTTTTTAATAACAAAAAGAAAAGACAGCCATTTTTGTAACTAAAACGTCGCACGCCGAAGTAGAAAATGTAATCGAAAGCAAAACTAAGTTTTACAGCTTTTAGGCAAAACTCGGCCAAAGAGGGCGTGGCTTATGAAGGCAAAATGGAGGGTGCTCATTGGCCACGCAGACGGAATAAAAAAAAGTCAACTTAGGTGAATTTTGGTTAAGGTGGAGGTCAGAGGTCAGAGGTCAGTCTATGGCCGAAGGTTGTTAGCAGCAAGGTGAGTCACTACTTCCTCTTCCTTAGCTTTAGGTCCATGAAGAAGAAGAAGAAGGAGGTCCGAGAAAGAGGGGAAAAGGAGGCGGGGCTTTGAACAGTTGGAGGTCATCAACACGCTAATTAGCATAAACGCCCGCACACGCGTCTTCCTCGTCATCTATTTACAGCCGCGGGAACAGGAAGTGGGTGATTGAGGTATTTCCTGGTCTGGTCACGATGGCGGTCCGGGATGCATATTAAGTAGGGGGCGGGGCAAAGTGCTATCGGACACAGAGAGCTTCTATTTATAGATTTATGTACACGCAAACGCCACGTCCAATCATCTGGAGGGACGTTGGTTGGGTGAGCTGATTGTGAGCAGCAGAGGAGGAGCCCTCAGGGTCCTAGTGCCTGCCCCTAGGGCCTTAGTGTCCATCCTTAAGGTCTCAAAGCCCGCCCTCAGGGTCCTAGTGCCTGCCCTTTGGGCCTTAGTGTTCGTCCTTAAGTAACCCAAAGCCCGCCCTCAGGGTCCTAGTGCCCGCCCCTAGGACCTTAGTGTCCGTCCTTGGAGTCCCAAAGCCCACCCTCAGGGTCCGAGTGTCCTCAGGGTCCTAGTGCCTTTTCTTAGATTTTAATGTCCGTCCTTGGGGTCCCAAAGCCCGCCCTCAGGGTCCTAGTGCCCTCATGTTCCTAGTGCCCGCAAGCCTTCACAAAGCGTGTAGGAATGGCGGTGTGACACAAAGCCATCAAAGTGTGTGTGTGTGTGTGTGTGTGTGTGTGTGTGTGTGTGTGTGTGTGTGTGTGTGTGTGTGTGAGATCCTCAGTTCTGCTGCAGGATGAGGTTCTCCAGCTCGTCGGCCGAGCGCAGCAGGAAGGCGGCAGACTCCCGGTAGCCGGCGATCAGCTGACGCACGGCCGAGATCTCCGGTTGGCTGAGCTGGGCTGAGGCCCCGCCTCCTCCGCCTCCTCCGCCGCCGCCGCCGCGCCCGCCCAGGCAGTGGTTGGTTGAGGAGGCGGAGCTAGTGATGCTGGCTGAGGACTTCATGCTGAGGTCTGTGGGTCCTGATGAGGATGATGATGAAGATGATGATGATGAGGATTAAAGGAGGATGAAGATGATAGTTCAGATAATGATCATGATGATGGCAATGAGGATGTGAAAGAAGATGAGGATGATGATGAAGATGATGGTGATGGCGATATTGCCGAGGAGGATGAGAAGGAAGGTGATGATGAGGATGATCAAGTGGAGGATGGTGATGAAGATGACGAGAATGGTGGCGATGATAATGATGATGATGATGAGGATTTTGATGAAGGTGATGAGGAGGAGGATGATGTTGATGAAGGTGATGATGATGAGGAGGAGGAGGAGGAGGATGATGATGATAATAAGAATGATGGTGACAAGCATGATGAGGAAGATGAAGGATGATAGTGACGATGAGGATAATGGCGATGATAATGATGATGATGATGAGGATTTTGATGATGTTGATGAAGGTGATGATGATGATGAGGAGGAGGAGCATGATGATGAGGATGTTGATGATGATGATGATAATAAGAATGATGGTGACAAGCATGATGAGGAAGATGAAGGATGACAGTGACGATGAGGATAATGGTGATGATGATGAGGATGATGGTGATGAGGATGATGATAAGGAAGATGATGTTGAGGAAGATGAAAGATGATAGTGATGATGATAATGGCGATATTGCCGAGGAAGATGAGAAGGAAGGTGATGATGAGGATGATCAAGTGGAGGATGGTGATGAAGGTGATGAGAATGATGATTATGGTGGCGATGATAATGATGATGATGATGATTTTGATGAAGGTGATGAGGAGGAGGAGGAGGATGGTGGTGAGGATGATGATGTTGATGAAGGTGATGATGATGAGGATGATGAGGATGTTGATGATGATAATGAGAATGATGGTGACAAGCATGATGAGGAAGATGAAGGATGACAGTGACGATGAGGATAATGGTGATGATGATGAGGATGATGGTGATGATGAGGATGATGATAAGGAAGATGATGTTGAGGAAGATGAAAGATGATAGTGATGATGATAGTGATGATGAGGATGATGATGATAATGGCGATATTGCCGAGGAAGATGAGAAGGAAGGTGATGATGAGGATGATCAAGTGGAGGATGGTGATGAAGGTGATGAGAATGATGATTATGGTGGCGATGATAATGATGATGATGATGATGAGGATTTTGATGAAGGTGATGAGGAGGAGGAGGAGGAGGATGATGATGAGGATGTTGATGTTGATGATGATAATGAGAATGATGGTGACAAGCATGATGAGGAAGATGAAGGATGACAGTGACGATGAGGATGATGGTGATGATGATGAGGATGATGGTGATGATGAGGATGATGATGATAATGAGAATGATGGTGACAAGCATGATGAGGAAGATGAAGGATGACAGTGACGATGAGGATAATGGTGATGATGATGAGGATGATGATGAGAATGATGATTATGGTGGTGATGATAATGATGATGAGGATTTTGATGAAGGTGATGAGGAGGAGGAGGATGATGGTGGTGAGGATGATGATGTTGATGAAGGTGATGATGATGAGGAGGAGGATGATGATGATGAGGATGTTGATGATGATAATGAGAATGATGGTGACAAGCATGATGAGGAAGATGAAGGATGACAGTGACGATGAGGATAATGGTGATGATGATGAGGATGATGGTGATGATGAGGAAGATGATAAGGAAGATGATGTTGAGGAAGATGAAAGATGATAGTGATGATGATGATGATAGTGATGAGGATGATGACGAAGGCAGGGAAAGAAGAAGACAATCATCAGTTGAAATGAGAAGATGAGGTCCACTCGTGGTTTGAAGAAGGTCTCACAAACAATAATTCCAGGAAATAACTCAACAGGTCTCACCGTTGCTCTGAGCGGCGGCGCCGGTCGTCATGGAGACGGGGTGTTGCATGGCGGCGCTCAGGCCCAGGTAACCACGGTAACCGTAGCTGAGGCCGGCTCCGTTGATGTAGAGCTGAGGCTCCTGGTTGGAGAAGGCGGAGGCGGCCAGAGAGTAGGCGGAGTGCGCTAACGACGCCGGCTCCCTCAGAGCGCCGCCGCCGCCACCGCCACCACCGCCACCACCGCCACCACCGCCACCACCAATGCCCTTGTCCACAGAAATCTGCTCGTCCTGGAAGCGCACATAAGAATACATGTCAGCTTATTTGTAAACAAGAATAAGACTTTCAGAGCTAAGTAGCTGCTGGTCAAAGGACGTCAGGAGGTCGCCTACAGCCACAGCACCTACAGGACACCTATGTCTACGAAGTCGTACGTGATAAGACTCCAGGCGCATCCTCTTGGCGGCGTTGCGTGACTCGCTCTCGCAGGCAGCAGCCAGGATGTTCTCCGCCATGGCTGAGGTCAGGTGAGGTGGAGTGGGCCGAGTCTGCAGAGGAACAAGACCAGGAACAGGAACAACTTGTCATGTTTACTTCATGTAGTAACTACAACCACCACTGGAGGGCAGCAGAGACATGTAGACTATCATATATATATTTCATGTAGAAACTCCAACCACCACTGGAGGGCAGCAGAGACATGTACACTATCATATATATTTCATGTAGTAACTCCAACCACCACTGGAGGGCAGCAGAGACATGTAGACTATCATATATATTTCATGTAGTAACTCCAACCACCACTGGAGGGCAGCAGAGACATGTAGACTATCATATATATTTCATGTAGTAACTACAACCACCACTGGAGGGCAGCAGAGACATGTAGACTATCATATATATTTCATGTAGTAACTACAACCACCACTGGAGGGCAGCAGAGACATGTAGACTATCATATATATTTCATGTAGTAACTCCAACCACCACTGGAGGGCAGCAGAGACATGTAGACTATCATATATATATTTCATGTAGAAACTCCAACCACCACTGGAGGGCAGCAGAGACATGTAGACTATCATTTATATTTAATGTAGTAACTCCAACCACCACTGGAGGGCAGCAGAGACATGTAGACTATCATTTATATTTAATGTAGTAACTCCAACCACCACCGGAGGGCAGCAGAGACATGTAGACTATCATTTATATTTAATGTAGTAACTCCAACCACCACCGGAGGGCAGCAGAGACATGTAGACTATCATTTATATTTAATGTCGTAACTCCAACCACCACCGGAGGGCAGCAGAGACATGTAGACTATCATTTATATTTAATGTAGTAACTCCAACCACCACCGGAGGGCAGCAGAGACATGTAGACTATCATTTATATTTAATGTAGTAACTCCAACCACCACTGGAGGGCAGCAGAGACATGTAGACTATCATATATATTTAATGTAGTAACTCCAACCACCACTGGAGGGCAGCAGAGACATGTAGACTATCATATATATTTAATGTAGTAACTCCAACCACCACTGGAGGGCAGCAGAGACATGTAGACTATCATATATATTTAATGTAGTAACTCCAACCACCACTGGAGGGCAGCAGAGACATGTAGACTATCATTTATATTTAATGTAGTAACTCCAACCACCACTGGAGGGCAGCAGAGACATGTAAACTATCATATATATATTTAATGTAGTAACTCCAACCACACACTGGAGGGCAGCAGAGACATGTAGACTATCATTTATATTTAATGTAGTAACTCCAACCACCACTGGAGGGCAGCAGAGACATGTAGACTATCATATATATTTAATGTAGTAACTCCAACCACCACCGGAGGGCAGCAGAGACATGTAGACTATCATTTATATGTAATGTAGTAACTCCAACCACCACCGGAGGGCAGCAGAGACATGTAGACTATCATTTATATTTAATGTAGTAACTCCAACCACCACTGGAGGGCAGCAGAGACATGTAGACTATCATTTATATTTCATGTAGTAACTCCAACCACCACTGGAGGGCAGCAGAGACATGTAGACTATCATTTATATTTCATGTAGTAACTCCAACCACCACCGGAGGGCAGCAGAGACATGTAGACTATCATATATATTTCATGTAGTAACTCCAACCACCACCGGAGGGCAGCAGAGACATGTAGACTATCATTTATATTTAATGTAGTAACTCCAACCACCACCGGAGGGCAGCAGAGACATGTAGACTATCATATATATTTAATGTAGTAACTCCAACCACCACTGGACGGCAGCAGAGACATGTAGACTATCATATATATTTCATGTAGTAACTCCAACCACCACTGGAGGGCAGCAGAGAGCTGTAGACGACCATGTGTGTGTCAGGAGAGGTCTAAAAAAGGTAAAAGTTCAAGTAGCAATGATTGTCTCGCACACACACACACACACACACACACACACACACACACACACACACACACACACACACACACACACACACACACACACACACACACACTAGTATATATACCTCCATGCCGTTCTTCTTCATGCGGCGGCAGGATTTGAGGTAGGTGCGGATGCGCTTGCGAGCTCGCTCCTGGAACTCTGGGAACTGTCTGCTGCAGGACTCGATGATGGCCTGGATCTTCTCCTTGGGCTGCTTGGAGATGGGCACCATGCGGTCCAGGTTCTCGTCCACAAACAGACGCACAAACATCTGCCAGGAGACAGGCCGTCAATACGAGCCCCGCCTCCCGCGCGGACGCCACGCCCACTCACATTGAAGGCCTTCAGCCTCTCGGGGTCAACGCCCTCTGTGTCGTTGATCTTGTCGCTGTCGTCGTGCTCGTCGTGGTCGTCGTCGTCGTCGTCGGGGGCAACCTGGTGTTGGTGTTGGTGGCGTCCCGTGCTCAGGTCCTCCGCGCTCACGTCCATCTTCACGCTGTCGTAGCTGCCCCCGGAACTGTACACCGGAGACTACACACACACACACACACACACACACACACACACACACACACACACACACACACACACAAAGAGGAACTTGTTGACTTGATGAATGTGTGAGCACTCTGTGAGTGTGTTGCTCCATTATTTCACACACAAAGAGTGTGTGTGGGGAGGCATCTTGTCACACACACACACACACACACACACACACACACACACACACAACTTCCCTTCAATCAGACTTTCATTTGGGGATTATTGTTTTTTTCAGCGTTTCTACAAATGGTGTCTTTGTTTGTGTGGGTATTGATCACACTGGAGTACAAGTATTGATCACATCTGGAATGCTGGGAACATCTGGAATGTTGGAGACAATCTGGAATTTAGGAGACTATGGAATGTTGGGAACATCTGGAATGCAGGAGACCATCTAGAATACTGGGAACATCTGGAATGCTGGGAACATCTGGAATGTAGGAGACAATCTGGAATGTTGGGAACATCTGGAATCTGGAATGCTGGGAACATCTGGAATATAGAAGACAATCTGGAATGCTGGGAACATCTGGAATGTAGGAGACCATCTGGAATGCTGGGAACATCTGGAATGTAGGAGACAATCTGGAATGTTGGGAACATTTGGAATGTAGGAGACCATCTGGAATACTGGGAACATCTGGAATGTTGGGAACATCTGGAATGTAGGAGACAATCTGGAATGTAGGAGACCATCTGGAATGTTGGGAACATTTGTAATGTAGGAGACCATCTGGAATGCTGGAAACATCTGGAATGTTGGGAACATCTGGAATGTAGGAGACAATCTGGAATGTAGGAGACAATCTGGAATGCTGGGAACATCTGGAATGTAGGAGACAATCTGGAATAGTGGGAACATCTGGAATGTAGGAGACAATCTGGAATAGTGGGAACAGCTGGAATGTAGGAGACAATCTGGAATGTTGGGAACATTTGTAATGTAGGAGACCATCTGGAATACTGGGAACATCTAGAATGTTGGGAACATCTGGAATGTACGGAGACAATCTGGAATGTTGGGAACATTTGTAATGTAGGAGACCATCTGGAATGTAGGAGACAATCTGGAATGCTGGGAACATCTGGAATGTAGGAGACAATCTGGAATGTTGGGAACATCTGGAATGTAGGAGACCATCTGGAGTACTGGGAACATCTGGAATGTTGGGAACATCTGGAATGTAGGAGACTATCTGGAGTACTGGGAACATCTGGAATGTTGGGAACATCTGGAATGTAGGAGACAATCTGGAATGTTGGGAACATCTGGAATGTAGGAGACAATCTGGAATGTAGGAGACCATCTGGAATGTTGGGAACATTTGTAATGTAGGAGACCATCTGGAATGCTGGAAACATCTGGAATGTTGGGAACATCTGGAATGTAGGAGACAATCTGGAATGCTGGAAACATCTGTAATGCTGAGAACATCTGGAATGTAGGAGAATCTGGAATGTAGGAGACAATCTGTAGTGCTGAGAACATCTGGAATGTTGGGAACATCTAGAAGGTAGGAAACAATCTGGAATGCTGGGAACATCTGGAATAAAGTAGACAATCTAGAATGTAGGAGATAATCTAGAATGCTGGGAACAATCTGGAATGTTGGGAACATTCAAGAATGTAGGAGACAATCTGGAACGTTGGGAACATCTGGAGTGTAGGAGATAATCTAGAATGTAGGAGACAATGTGGAAAGTTGCGATACTTGAATGTGAGGGACGATGGTGATATTTGTGGGGGAGACAGAGAAATATCAGTGACATTTGTGATTTGTGGAGTTTGCATGGATGACATCACCGATGACGTCACCGATGACATCACTACTCACCTTGTTGCCGTAGTCCAGTCGCAGGTCGCTGCCTGTGGAGGCGTGTGTGTGCGGGGTGTGGTTCAGCGGAGCGGGCAAGGCGGGATGTGGCGCCGGCGGAGGTTTGGCGGCCAGCGGGTACTTCCTGCGAAGCTCCTCCTGCGCGTTGGGATGCAAGGCGCCCAGCAGCGCCGCCGCCGCCGCCGACACAGTGACGGGCAGGTGGGAGGAGCTCAGCGGCGTCCTCTGAGGGGGCGGGTCACTCAGGTTGACGGGCTGCTGGTCCTCGGAGGGCGAGGAGGACGACGTGGGCGTGCTGAAGTCCAGGGGGGCGGGGCCACAGTCGCCGTTGACCACCTCAGCTTCTCGGACTGCGGCGGCGTCCGTGGCGGCGGACGAGGGAGGGCTGAGGGCGGGCACGCTCTCGGACGAGGAATCATCTGGAAGCACAAAACATGCCTTTTAAAAAAGTCATATTAACACCAATCAGAATTATTGATCAACAGTTTGATCATAATTATTGATCAACAGTATAATCATAATTATTGATCAACAGTTTGATCATAATTATTGATCAACAGTTTGATCATAATTATTGATCAACAGTTTTATCATAATTATTGATCAACAGTTTAATCATAATTATTGATCAACAGTTTGATCATAATTATTGATCAACAGTTTAATCATAATTATTGATCAACAGTTTAATCATAATTATTGATCAACAGTTTGATCATAATTATTGATCAACAGTTTAATCATAATTATTGATCAACAGTTTGATCATAATTATTGATCAACAGTATAATCATAATTATTGATCAACAGTTTGATCATAATTATTGATCAACAGTTTGATCATAATTATTGATCAACAGTTTGATCATAATTATTGATCAACAGTTTGATCATAATTATTGATCAACAGTTCGATCATAATTATTAATCAACAGTTTGATCATAAATATTGATCAACAGTTTGATCATAATTATTGATCAACAGTTTAATCATAATTATTGATCAACAGTTTAATCATAATTATTGATCAACAGTTTAATCATAATTATTGATCAACAGTTTAATCATAATTATTGATCAACAGTTTAATCATAATTATTGATCAACAGTTTGATCATAATTATTGATCAATATTTTAATCATAATTATTGATCAACAGTTTAATCATAATTATTGATCAACAGTTTGATCATAATTATTGATCAACAGTTTAATCATAATTATTGATCAACAGTTTGATCATAATTATTGATCAACCGTTTAATCATTATTATTGATCAACAGTTTAATCATAATTATTGATCAACAGTTGAATCATAATTATTGATCAACAGTATAATCATAATTATTGATCAACAGTTTGATCATAATTATTGATCAACAGTTTATTCATAATTATTGATCAACAGTTTGATCATAATTATTGATCAACAGTTTGATCATAATTATTGATCAGCAGTTTGATCTTAATTATTGATCAACAGTTCAATCATAATTATTGATCAACAGTTTAATCAAAATTATTGATCAACAGTTTAATCATAATTATTGATCAACAGTATAATCATAATTATTGATCAACAGTTTGATCATAATTATTGATCAACAGTTTAATCATAATTATTGATCAACAGTTTAATCATAATTATTGATCAACAGTTTGATCATAATTATTGATCAACAGTATAATCATAATTATTGATCAACAGTTTGATCATAATTATTGATCAACAGTTTAATCATAATTATTGATCAACAGTTTAATCATAATTATTGATCAACAGTTTAACCATAATTATTGATCAATCATAATTATTGATCAACAGTTTGATCGTAATTATTGATCAACAGTTTAATCATAATTATTGATCAACAGTTTAATCATAATTATTGATCAACAGTTTGATCATAATTATTGATCAACAGTTTGATCATAATTATTGATCAACAGTTTAATCATAATTATTGATCAACAGTTTGATCATAATTATTGATCAACAGTTTAATCATAATTATTGATCAACAGTTTGATCATAATTATTGATCAACAGTTTGATCATAATTATTGATCAATATTTTAATCATAATTATTGATCAACAGTTTAATCATAATTATTGATCAACAGTTTAATCATAATTATTGATCAACAGTTTAATCATAATTATTGATCAACAGTTTTATCATAATTATTGATCAACAGTTTATTGATGATTGCATGAAAGGCAGAAATAGAAGAAAGTAAAGATGGAGGCTGAGGGAGTAGCGTATGGAGAAAAGTGTGAGGGGCGTAATGGCGAGGGCGATGTCATACGGGGGCAAGAAAGAGGTTGGGGGCGGGGCCAATGTTTTTGAGGGCGGAGTCATGAGAAGGCAGGATGATGATGAAGAGGAGGAGGAAGATGGATGATGCTATTCTTTATTTTCCACTTTCTTCATTCTGATATCAACTCTCCACTTGGACAAGATGAATGCACAAAGTCCACGTAACAACTGACGAGGGGGCGGGGCCTATTTGTTTTCTGACATAGACCCCG